>NW_027284432.1:37500-72500 GCF_046629955.1 Centroberyx affinis | reverse complement strand
TTACAAATTAGATTTAAAGGTTTAATGTAACCCAAAGAATCTCTAAAACTGACAATATAGAAAAATCAGGATGTACTGAGGAGTAATAAAATAATACATCACAGCTGTTTATCTTAGTATAACAATATTCTGCAAGCTGGACCCTCTTATCATTCCATGAAGACTTAATGAAGTTTACAGTCTGTTAGCACAAATTATTAAATGTCCTCTGCCTGTTGCAGGCAGGTTGTTTGAGGACAGATCCGGACTGAGCCAGTCAGGTCAGTCTGCTGTTAACTGATCTTTGGTCAAAGAGAAGGAGAGACACGTGACGCCCTCGGTTATCTGGCTCAGTTCCTAGAAAGTCCTCAGCAGCAGCAAATAAAGCATTATATAAGATATCCAGTATATGACCGGGAAGGTGTGGTCCTCTGAGTGTCAGGTTGCTCTGCTGTCCCAAGTCCACCTCCCCCAGGAGTGATGAAATCGACCTTGCTCTGGGACTGGATTGCATTCACACAGGAACACAGGAACACCAAATCAGATTTTCAACAGTTTGTAGTCCAGATCTAATCTTCTCCCGTCTCTCTAAACAGGGGAAAGTAATATTACAAGTGCTTTCTTCCTTTGTAGACAGCCATGCCATGAGTTAAAAATCAAATGTTTAAAGGGCACAATCAGGTCTGTCCACTGTTTGAAGTTCAATTTAGCGTGATGTAATCAAATGAGATAACAATAGGCTTTATCCTGTGTCATTTGAAGGGACATTAAAGTATAAAGTTCTCAGGGATCTTAGGGATTAATCAAGATGAGTAAAATAAGGGATAAATTAATTTTAGGTAGTACTGATGTGGTATTGTTAACCAATACATTGTAATAAACCATAAATAAAACTCAATCTTTACCACTATTTCCTTGACATTCATCTAGCTGCGGTGGCTTCACACACCTGGAAAATTTGCCCCATAGCTAGAAGATCAAAAACGAAAATTCAGCATTTGGTTTTATTGCCCCTTCAATAAATATCAAATATAAGCCATTCTTAAACTGCAACAGCTGCTGGAGTTAAATTTGGGAATGAACATGTCTTAAGAGCCTAAATTAACCCCACCACCCTATTTAAAACAAATCTACAGGAAATCCCTATTTACACATAGTAAGTACTATAATACTGTATTTAGATGTTGTTTAATTAACCTCAAAACCCAGATACTGAATTCAATCCTTTCCCACTGGAATTACTGAGAAACACACTAGAAAATGAAGAGACAAGCAGCCATGTTTTACATTTCAGCAGGTTTTTTATTGATCGCTCATCCATCCTGTCCACAACCACAGATCATAGCTACCACGTTTTCATATTCCTTATGTGCATATTTTGCTGCTTATAAACCACCATCAGCAAGCAGCCCCATCAAAAAATACTTCACAACTTTACAGCTTCAGTCAGTCAGTCAGCCTATAGTAAAATAAGTTAAACGGTCCTCTTTCAGGCCTGTGAAACCAGGTAAATAACATAGTCTTCCTTCACTTTGACTAGTGCCATTGATCGAGAGTTTTGCTATTTGAACGCTAATCGTCAGTCATGCTAGCTCCACACCATAGTTAAATACGTAAATGGTGAATCTACGCCAGTTGATCTCTAACACTGCAGGGCATCTCACCATGGTGTTGTGGAAGGCATTGGTATATATTTACAGCCCACACTTCTTAGCTCTATAGAGGCAGGAAACGGCATGTCACCCATAGCACAACCTGACAAAACTCTTATCAATGGCTTTGGAGACAGGTAGGGGGGAAACAGGAGTTTTGAGGGGGGGGGGCTACTTCAGTAACCGATCAGAACAGGCTCTGAAAAGAGTCCTAGAACGCAGCTAGAGGTGTTGTCCATAAAGAAAACAAAACGTCCAATCTGTACCTGTGGAATCAAAAGTGCATTCATGACAAACGGGTGGCTTCTGATCGGCAATGTAGGAGGATAGACGGAGAAGAGGACGGCGCCACTGGATCCTGAACTGGAGTGTGGAAAAGTCACACTGTGCATGTGTTTAACCCCTCTCCTGTTCAGCCTCTCATGACATCTCCGTCCTCTCCTCAGGTCAGAAACGCCACTTGTCACGAATGCTTCTTGAGCCGAGAGTAGATTGAGTTTCAGCACCATTTAACCACCAAAACGTACCACATGTCCAACCCTGTATTACTCTTGACACAACTGATATATTTAATGTTAGATATTAAAAATGAAGTTGTTGGCGGATGGCTCTGCTAGCAAAAAGTACTGGACGCATGTTGTCATGGAAAACAGAATGAGTGACAGGTCAGGCAACCTATCGTGGCTAGCGTTTTTAAATAATGTGATTAATATTCTCTCATTGTCAAGTCAAAGTACAGATTCACAAAAAAAAAGGACAGTGTAGCTTTATGTTTGGTCACTTGTATGACAGATCACTCCTTGGCCTTAAAGAGGCAGTGACACTTTCTGTAAACTCATTGGCTCACAATAAAGTGACACGCAATTTTTAAAAGCCACAAAAAGTAACCCACCGTACAAACGACTAAACATAAACCATATTTTAGCAAATGCAAGCCTAAAAACACATTGAAATGACATTAAATATTTTTCAGATTTGTTTGTCTGTCTTATGACGTTGCTGATTTAAGGTATGCGATAAGGTCCTGGCGCTCGCCCTTCTTTTTGATGCCAGCAAAGATCATCTTAGTTCCAGGAATGTACTTCTTGGGGTTCTCCAGGTACTCCATCAAGGTGTCCTCGCCCCACACGATACCTGCGGATAGGAGGGGAGTAAGACAGATGATCAATGATGAAAATAAGATTATTATAGTATAATTACACCTTAAGACAACTGGGAGGATACTTTTATGACCTGGGATTCTGACCTCCAAGATAGAAGGATAAAAGAGAGAACATCAGATGCCAATGGTCAAAGTTCCTCCACGGCAATATTTTATAGCCCAAGGTAAATCTGGGTGGGATAATGATAATGTCATGCTGTCATATTAACTTTGACTGATTTTAAATATTGTAATAGAATGCATTTACTTGGATATTTGGTAGGGATAAGTCATAAAAACTGAATATTCATTCGCAAGGATCAATGTCTACCTTTGTGATTTGGTTGTTCCGGGGTTTTTTGGGAGTTTTGGCACAGTGGAGCTAAATATGTAGTGCTCAAGCTGAGTAACAGCTATAACTACAAGATCAGCCACGAGACGGCTTCCGGCGCCGTTGATAAAACCCTCCACGCTGTTGTTTTCTACTTATCCTTAAGTAGCTTCTTTAGGCAGCAATTATGTCATTATCAAAGCCACAGAAAAGCCCAGCGTGGGCAAATTTCAAAGAGTTGTCGTACCACAGATCCACAACAACAACCTGAATCATCTCAAAAAGCATCCAGCTGTTTCTACAAGAACTGGCATGATGATACTTTGCAAACTCCTCAGGAATGTTACAGAAGACAAGCTGAGAATCTCTGCCCTCACTGCCGACATGATTGCTAAAGATATACAAGTTTCTCTTAATGAGCTGAGTATTGATTGGATTTTGCCAACATGTGTTATTTATCATCATAATGAACAGCAGTCAACATGCAAATAAATTGGACTGACCATGTTAAATCTAAATTAAATTATCTTCATAATTAAGCTTCATAATATTAATTTTGATTTTCTGTGTTTTGGTATCTGCTGTTATTACACAGAATATGTAAAACACTGATATGAAATTCCATAATGCCCAACCCAGGTTCAGTGGGAAGAGTTCATTGAGTTTAACCACCAGTCCACTGACCTTTACTCTTGTTGGCGTCCGTGTATGAGTAGCCCTCTCCCTGCCCAGTCTTGCGTCCGAACAGGCCCCACAGGTTGGGGCCCACCTTGTGCTTGCCCCCGTTCTCAACTGTGTGGCACTGAGCACACTTCTGGACGAAAGCTTTCTTTCCCTTTGCAACGTCTCCCATAGTCAGCTGGAGAGAGAAAGTCAGAGAGAGAGAGAGAGAGAGAGAGAGAGAGAGAGAGACACACACACACAGAGAGAGAAAGAGAGAGAGAGAGGGAGAGACACACACACACACACAGAGAAAGAGAGAGAGAGATCTGATATTAGAGGAATGCAAATTCTAATAATCATCTTTATCTAGCACAAAATTATGTTACAATGCAGTTAATAAAATGTCTTGCTAAATTATTACAGCAAGGAGCAATTCCTTTGTGCTTTTGAAATGTTAACTACATTTTGGATAGTATTTTCTTCTATTATATTTATATCCATTATACGAATTTAAACCCACATATCATCCAATTTATAGAGATTCTGTATTGAAACACTTCTATTAGACCTTGCAGATGCCAGGAAACTTGTTCACTGTGCTCTGGTCCGCGCCATCTTGTGAAGGTCATTTGAGGTAACAGCTTCTGAATCTGTACCGCTTACATTCACCAGACCACATGACATTCACAGCAGTGCCTTGGCTTGTCGGCACCCTGCTGCGAAGGTCACCAAGGAAACCTAACAAGAATACACACCTACGATCCGTTGGTTCAGTTTGTATGTTTGTTACTGTTAGAAGACGTTTATTACAAGTTACACCGCTGCCTTTATTCAGGTCAAAGTACTCCAGCAACAAACATGTTAGCCTAGCTTACATTAGCTAACGTATCAATGTCAAGTGCCTTTCATTCCCTCCACCGCTGACAGCCTCAGAGCTAACCTTAGCTCATGTTACACCTGATGGGCAACTGCCAGGTCCCCCGGGTAAATAAGGTCTGTCTTAGTATCCCGCTATGGGGAACCCTTAAATCTGTCGCTGACAAAGTGGGGAACCAACACAGGAGTTTAGACTAACTTCAGTGTACTTACAGAGTCGTAAGGGTGATGACACCTGTCTCTGCGGCAAACACCCGATAACTGCTGCGGCAAGTGTAGCGAAAGACTAGCTAGCGGGCTTGGCTAAGCTAAAGCCGCTAAATCGGCATGAACAGAGGTTAAGGTCACGATACAAATGAAGCAGTTTGGAGAAATGCAAATTTGACTATCATTAACAACAGCAGTTTAACCGTCATACTGTTATCTGCACTCATTTTGGCAGCCGATTGCCAACTACTGGCCGGGCTGCAGCAGGCACCATTGTACATTTCCTCAAAACCAGTCCATGTATTAAGGACCAGAGGGTGGCTAGTATGAGACGAGAGTATTGTACTTGTCTAATTATAATCAGAGCAGCACCACAAGTGTCAGACAGCTCCTAACATGGCGGGATCATTCAGCCGGCGGACTCGCATCCTTCCCATTCCGCTTCAAGGGCAGCAGATACAAAAGCTATGGTAGTCGCACACATTTTCTGTTTGATAGAGCAAATCTCACTGGCTGTAAGTCAAAGAGTTGGCACTAAGTCGGATGAGACAAGGACTTTCTCAGCCCTTGCTAGAAAGTCGTGACAATGGCAAAAGGATGTAGCTAGCGTACGTGATTAGCTTGGCCTCGCTAGTCGCTAGCCGGGATGTGTCACCCACCCAAGCTGGTACATCTTTCTAAAAGGATGCTTCAATGTCGGCATCCAAAAAACACACCCAACGTTACAGTATTGACACTTTTCCTGGATCCAGGGAGTACGTTACTCTAATTTCTCATAAGCTCCGACATTACACTGTAATAAAAATCAAACCTTTAAACATAAAAAGCACCGCATTGTTCTTGAATAACCTGGTAAGCTAGTAACCTCAACGCTAGTTCACGCAAAGAGAGGCAGCCGTGCTATTCTCCAAGATAATACATAGCTTATACCCGAGGTAGCAAACGGGCTACTGCGGCTCAACCAGCCAGCATCTCCCTTTTGTCACTCCTGATCCATTTTAACATCGAATTTGTCATTTTGAATAAGAATCTCTTTCAAATTCAAGATCGAACGGATAGATCAGCTCAATAGGAGACATGAAACCTTACCTTTTTGCTTAAAATATGAGGCGTTTAAATCCTTCTAGTGCAGGTATAAGCTGCTTGCCTTGGCCGATGAGCGGTTTCTAGCGGTCGTAAAGAAGGTCACTTTACTTTAGCGGCACCGGCTTTTGACGTCACCGGCCAATCACGTGCCGGCCTTCGTCAATTTCCTCTTGAACCGTTACGTGGTCCTCCCTCCCCGCCGCGTACCATTTCCAGAAAGACGTTCCCTCACTCGCCTTCTTATCTTATTTTTTGTATGTAAAAGAGGTTTTGTTTGTGGGATAAGATGCTCTGATAGACTAACAACAACACCATACTCAAATATACAATTAAATTCAATGTTAACTGTGGAGGAAAGGAGACAAGGATGGCGCGAAGGAAGCGAAAGTCTGTGTTGGTACGCGGACCCGCATCTTCCCGCATTCCCTAGCTTCCATTGTGGGAAAATGCACCTGCTATTTGCCATGTAAGGAGATGTATATAACAGAGGAGGAGCTGTATATAAAAGGAGATGTATATAAAACGAGACAAATAAATTAATATAAAAAAGGAGATATATATAACCACTTTGTTACTTTGTTGTAATCAAGGGCAAAACGAATTAACTATCATTTCATATTAACACATTTTATTTTGTACAGAGTGATCCGTCTTCCTTACTTCCTTACCTACCTTATTTTTTACTTGGCAGATATGTGGCAGTGTAATATATAGACTTAGGAGTTATGGTGTGACTTTGCCTGTGGGACTTGATTTATGAGCAGGGGGTGTGATGTTTTTATAACCCCATTCTGTCTGGTGTTGCAGGACATAGATTTTATTTCAAACCTGAGCGTGACTGCCGTTTTACTTACTGGGAGATGGCAGATGGTCATACTTCCTCAAAGGATTCACTCTGTGGACCACAAATTCAACAGACCTTAATTGAAATGTATATAATGTGTGCGATGAAGAGACTGACGCTGGGTTGTGAAGCATAAAATAACGAGAAAGCAGAAGAAAGAAAAATGTGGCTTTATGCGGGGTAGAATAGTTATTCTACAGTTCTCGTGGACACACACACCACTATTTGCATAACTTAAACGCTGTTCCTCGAAAGGGTCACTGACACCTGTTGGCATGACGAGTGTACACACACACACACACACACACACACACACACACATAGGTCGACATACAGAGAATTCCTGAGATGCCCTTAGGGTTGCCCCCCCCCCCCCCCCTCTCTCTCTGACACACTATGCCGTAGTCACAAGCCCGTGACGTGACACCATATGTTGTGACCCGCATCACCTGACAGCTGTTCCGTGATGTAATATATTTCATCAATTAACACAAGGCTTTTAGACCTCGTAATATATCATATTTCATCATAGGCACAGGGAGTGGAAATGAAAGAAGACGGTATCCCCTTAATTATGTTATACATATCTGTACATAACTCATTGCACACATCTTTTATTTCTATTTTTATTATATAGTACATATTTTATTGATTTTTTTTTACATCTTTCTTATTCTTATTAGTTTTTATGTTGACACCTGCACCAAGAGAAATTCCTTGTACATTGTACTTGGCGAATACACGTTTCTGATTCTGATTCTATTTGGCACAGCTTTTTCTAGATGCACCCCATTTTGGTAGGAAAATGTGAGGGGAAACAACAATTAGCTTTTTCACCATCCCCCTGGAGCTATTATTATTGCTATTTATTATTATGTCCAGATGTTCAGGTAGGCTATCTATTACAAAATATACTCAAAAATCTCACTGCAGCATCCTTTCGTAACATTCACTGACCTACCAAGAAGTGGTAGTGAGAGAAGCAAGATGGGGTGGTGACTGACGGGGACGCTGCCTTTGCCTGGCATTACATCTCATGTGCAGTAGATGGCAGTGTGCAGTAGATGGCGAGGATGCTGCGTTATGCTACCTTCACGTACTGTCGTAATTATTGTGATTACGACCCAACACAGCACGACAGAATTGTCTATGCTACCCGAGTTGTTGACATCATGAAAGCCGTGTCAACAATTCATGGTAAAAGTAATTCATGCAACATCTAGTTAAAACTAATTAAAACACCCATTACATGACTGATGCATATATACGCCTCTTTATTCTACCGCTGCATTACAACAGCAGGCACCAAAAACTGTCGTTACTTCCGAAATGCGCGTTTTTACGACTTCTGCGCAGGAGCTTACGAGGAGTACATGAATGCAGCATCCGTCAGTCACTCCGCAGCAAACAAAGATGGAAGACTACTCCACCAAACAAGCGGGCGAAAACCTCGACGAACCCCCCAATAGCCGACTGTTTTTAGTCACCAGCCGGTCCGTGTCCGAAGATGTTATTCGAGAGAGTTTCTCCGTGTTTGGGGACATCCAGGGGATCTGGGTGGTCAAAGACAAACAGACCAAGGAGTCCAAAGGCGTCTCCTATGTGAAGTTCGCCAAGTCCTCCCATGCCTGCCTGGCCATGGAGGAAATGCACGGCAAGGTCCTGATGGAGGGGACTAAACCGATCAAGGTAGGCCGCTGAACAGTTGGTCAAACGGATAAATAAACAACAGGTTGTCAGGAGTATTTTTCACACGCCACACACGGAATATATAGGTAAGAAGCTAGCTAAGGAGCACATTCGGGGCTAAAGTAACGTTAGCCTAGCCAAACACCGTAACTTACGTAGACCCACTCACATTAGCTAGCTAAAGCTACTTGGCTACATGGTGGGGAAACCTGCGCCCATTGACCACACACAATCCTTGTATTCTCACATAATTTCAATAGCCCTCCAACTTTTCAGCCTAAAACGTGCATGAAAAATGTCTTATTCTTAGACCCAGTCTCATTAAAACATACTGGTACACATTTAATTTCGCCACACAAACAGGGACATTTTTTTTGTCTCACCTTGTACATTTTGGTTTAAGTTTAACAGGGGCCACGTATAATAAAACAATAAACCACCAAGAACTCTGATGCATTGCACAGAGATATAGCTAAACAGCTATTGTACAAAAGTACACACAACACCAAAATCTTAGAAAATAGGATGAAATATACATGAACTACAACAAACATTACATGAAATTGCAAGGCAGCGTATATAAAACCACAGGAAGTGGATTCCCCCCTGAAACAGGCCCTCAATTTGTGTACTGAGGGATTTTTGCGTTATTGTTAATGGTGGAAGTAGTTTAGAACAAGGATTCATGTATCAGTGGGTTGTAAAGGTTACTGTTTGTTCATTCATTTATTTGTTTGTTTGCGTAGGTGTTTATTGCCCAGTCGAGGTCGACAGCACGACACAGGGACGTTGAGGATGAGGAGCTGACCAGGATCTTCGTCATGATCCCCAAAACCTTCACAGAGGAGGACCTCAAAAACACATTTAAGGTAACTGCACACCTTTCTCTCTCTCTCTCTCTATATATATATATATGAGTGTTACTTTTTCTTTATTTTTGCCTATACACAGATACTGAGTATTGTGTAATCCTAACAAACCAGTTTACTGGGAAGACTAAATGATTTCTCTCTCTCTCTCTCTCTCTCTCTCTCTCTCTCTCTCTCTCTCTCCCTAGGAATATGGAGATATTGAGTATTGTGTGATCATTAAGAATAAGTTCACAGGGGAAAGTAAAGGTTTGGGCTACGTCAGATACTACAAGCCCTCCCAAGCTGCCCTCGCTATAGAGAACTGTGACAGAAGTAAGATTGTGTGCAACAGTATTAATGCTTTATTATTATTAGTAGTAATAATATAGTAACAGCCTCATAGCAACTGTAACTAGCTGATTTTTGTAAAATTACAAAGATACAAAGTCAACTATGATAACTCTTCAACTTTTCGTGAACCACCCTGTCCATTTTCATTGCATATCACCAGACTATAGGGCTACAGAACCACGGTACTGATAATGTGGATTATGTTAATGTTGTTAGGTTATAGAGCCATCCTGGCTGAACCTCGCAGCAAAACCACATCAACAGACGGAGAATACTCGGCGGGAGGAGCCAGAACTGATCACATGGCCGGCGGTGACCAAATGAACCCCTACCCCTTCACTATGGGTATGCAGTTGTATTACGTCTCCATTTCTTTTCTTTTTTTTCTTTTTTACAGTTTTCTGTTTTATCTAGATTTGAGTTTTCAGTATTTCTTTTTACTATGTTCCATGATAATCAGGAGGCATGTTCAGTTCAGTCAGACACTAAACTCCTGTATACCTGTGTGCTATCAGACTTTGTCATCATTTATAGCACTTTGGAAAATATTTTTTTTTTTATTGAGATTTATTATTATAACTTTATTGTGAATACCTAAACTGTGAATTTTCACAGAACTCACATACGCACATCTAATTCTTTGACTGATGCTGGACAAAAAAAGTTTCAATAATTTTAAAGTGGGTCCATACACACAACTCTGCTCCACCAAAAGTTTATTACAAAGTTAAAGTTACCAGCGGCATGCGCCCAGCCATGCTTGTGGGTTGCTAATAATGATAACATGACATTTTTTGGTTAGTCGAAGAACTGATCTAGAAACTCTTTCTCAATAAAACCCCCTGGTGAAGAGAAATAAGGCTAAAATTCTAAATGTCAGTGCATCCTTGAGAGGGCTCTAGGGGTCCCCAACTAAATGAGAATTATTTTAATTTCACCATTGTTTCAGTCAAACAAAGTTAGCATTAAGAGCCAATGTAGAAGAATGATTATCTTCTTAGATGGCATTCCCTGGTAGAAAACCTTTTATTAAATGGGAAACTGTGGTCTGCAGCATCTCAAGCTTCTCAACTTGGGGTTCCTTGACATGACAAAGTTTAGGAATCCCTGACTTTTAACTATTTCTGTTCTCCTATTGGCCCGATTGTCCCCCCTCTCTCCCCGTACAACAGACCCTGGCAGCTACCCAGTCACAGACTACCGTTCCAGTGATGTCATCACACGGTGCTTGATGGTGTCGTCAAGAGCAGCGGTTACCCAGGAGCAGATTTATGGTCTTTTTGACATCATACCCGGCATGGACTACTGTGAGCTCCAGAGAGACCCTTACGGACTCAGCAAAGGTTAGTCGTCATACACAGATAAAGTATTTGCTTTATTCGTCTGGGCTTTATGTTCAGCTGGAAAATAACAATACAGTCTTGACATCCATGTGATGACTTAATAGAACTTCCCTCAAAAAGTCAGTGTATATATCTAAATTATTTAAAATGACAGGTGATAAACATTTTTTGGAAATACACAAAATTCTTGAGATTTAATGTTTTGATTTTGTTTGTTTCAGTGTAAACTCAAGTCAAAACACAAATAGCGGTTTTAAATAATTCAGTCAGTAAGTAATTGAGTCACTTAAGCAAGAGTTGATTGATCGTGGGTGCTCGACAGTTCATTTTGATTATTTCTGAGTACTTAAAACTTCTTCTATTGGCTGTTGTTTGATTCCTGTGTGTCATGTGCCTCCAGGTCACGCTGTGATTCGCTACAATAACCTCGGATCAGCGGTCTATGCCAAAGAAAAGCTGAATGGGTTTGAATATCCACCTGGAAACAGACTGGCGGTAGCTTTTATTGATGATGGAGAGGACCGCACCAGGTACACACAGATGCACATATACAGTCATGCATGTGCACACATACACAGACAGCCACATACATACACCAATGTATGCACCAGGTTCAGAAATGAACGGAGGCTTGAGGCATAAATGCCATTGAAAGTTCATAAAATGCCATGAAATTAAAAATCACAGGGCAAAAAATGCCCCAGATAATTAATAATACCCTTCTCTGCATTTCACCCTGTTCACATTTCATTTGTTGAGTTGTCAAGTATTCATGGGTGAATGCAACTACTGTCCTCCTTGGGCTTGTGGGATCCTATGACCGGGCAATTCTTTCCAGTGCATTCTGGGTGATAAAAATAGGAGTGAGCAGTTTTTGATTAGAAAACAACTGAGTACGCAGTCTGAAGCAGAAGAAAATGTTGACATGATGCAGCTAGCAGTAGAAGAAAATGCCAACCCCACACAAACCACTGTGTCAACAAAAAATAAAACAACCAATATCGTAAAAAAAAACCAAGAAAATCAACAGTCATAGGGAGGATGGTGGGGAAACGGCACCATCCTCCTCTGTAAGGTCTGCTGCCAGTTTCCAGCAGCGGGAAAGGAGTGCGGGACAGCATATTATGATTTAAAGCAAAACAAATGTTAGTGGGACAAATTAGGTATTTATTTGCCAGCATGCAATACAATGTATTATTTCATAGTTTTGCGGCTTGCCGCCCACAGACGCCATGACATGATCAACACACTGTGTTGAAGTTAACTGTTAGTTACTCACAGTTTGATGATCCACGGAGTTCGGGTGGTCCAGGGGTTTGAATGGCTACCGATAATTGTTGGGTTAGGCTATAAACTGCTTCGGCTGACTGTCGTGTCATAGATGAAACCAAACCAAAACCCCAAACAAACAAACATTCCCCAAAATAAAACCAATCAAAAACCAGTGGGGAATAAACAAATTCATCAGACAAACTAAGATTAAATCAAACAAAATAACCAAAACACGCGGCGGTTGAAGACTTTGTCTTCACGGCGTCTTCCACAGTTCCCATTTCAGCACACCTGCCTTAATGAAGGGGCTTCTGTGAGGTCAGGTGATGCCATACGTTTGGTTTAGCACCAAAAACTACCACTAGGTGCTGCCAAACTATTTAAATTGAAATAATTGAAAAGAATAGGAAATTATAAAAGCTTTCTAGAAATGGCTCTAACACATAGTTTAATAAAATTCCTCCAGAAAAGGAAGAATATGCCCAGATCATGGGATTAAAAATGGCCTCTGGAAAAAAGTGAATTCCTTACCCTGGTATGCACATTTGCAATGTCTTCACTACCTAACATAATGTATTGTCACTGTGCTAACAATGCTACGCAGAGGTAATTTAATCTCTATTTGATACTAGAAGTTGGCTCAAAATGTGAGTGCCCCTATTTCTGTCTGTATGTAGCCTAGTAGGCAAGATGGCTACACAGTTTGTAGCAGCTCAGATGATATCAGCAATTTGAAACAGCCCGTACACACATAAACACAGAGAGAGGAATAATGTGATCTGTGTTTAATATTACAATTTGAAGTAACAAGTGTTTGTCTCTGTGTTTGTGTGTAGTCCAGTAGGCCGGATGGCCATGCAGTTTGTTGCAGCCCAGATGATGTCCACAGTCTGGAACGGACCCTCCACCAGCCAAATGCTGAAACCCCCGCCTGTGAGTTTTACCTTCCTATCTACCTACCTACTAGTGTTGCATGGAACACGGTATGGAAAAAGTACAGCGATGCCTGATTTGAGAAGTGGTAATATAGTAGAGAGGTTTTCCAGCCTGTACTTCATCTTGTGTTGTTGGTCTAGTTGTGCTGTGTTTTCAGTTTGCACAAAATTCATGCTCACAAAGACTTTTAATCTACACAAGATTTATTTGCATTACATTTTAGCTGAAAACCATGCTTCAGATTTATGATAGTAGTTGTACATCATATGTCTTACAGAATGTATTTACTCCCCCTCTTTAAAAGAACTATGAATGGCTATTTGACTAGCGGGGTGTCTCGAACAAAATCCACCTGCAAAGCGATCACATTTTCACATTATTTCAATAGATTGAAGTGATATTATTGTCTTTCCTTTTGCTTGCTGTGGTACCACATTAGAAATGATATTACTGCAGATACCAGCCTAGGTATCACAGGTTCAAAGTGAAAATTTTGGTATTGTGGCAAAACTTCTTCTTGCCCCCCATTACTCCCTCTGTCGCTTCCTCTTTCTCTTATCTCCCTGTAAATAACAATTCAAGGTTAATTACTGTTCTGGGTTAATTACTCCTCCAGGCCTCCTCTGCCACCTATAGCACTTTACAGATATAAATAATTAATCAAATTAATTAGTGGTTAATTACAAGACACTAATTTAAGGTTGTCCAACCATGGGTGCTTTTGTATCTTAACATGTTTTCCCTGCCAACTGATGACCATGATGATGATAATTTATGACCAATAAGCACTGTGCATCAATTCATTAAAAAATGACCCGTGTTTACGTTGTAGCTCTGATCCTGGGTATGTTTGTTTGTATCCTCCAGGCCTTCCCTAATGTCGCACCAGTGTCCCGGATTCAGACAGATGTCACCCTGCCGTCTCTGAAGAAGCTCGCTCCACCTGACAGCAAAGTGAAGGAGCGCTTGTTTGTCGTGTTCACCCCCTCCCCGCTGCCACTGGATGTGCTGGAGGACGTGTTCTGGTAAATGTCACAACAAAACTGTCAATAAAAAGATTCATACACAATCAGGAGAACATCCAGGCAAGAGTGATGGCAGTGGTTGGAGAGACTGTCTCTACCTGATCCCCAAAATAACGATTGTGTGTCCGTCCAGCCAGTGGCCTGTAGACGTGTCGTTCAGATTAAGACAGTAAAACCTAAACCCCTAACTGCTCATTTTAAAACACTCTGGATTAGAGTTTCAGCTAAGTGAAAAGGAAATAAATACATTTATTACAACATGATATAAGCCTAAAATTCCAATCAGGTGTGTTAAAGTACCTTGGTTTCATTTTGGCTCAAACTGGTGAATATTTGCTCAACATTTTGGTTTGAGTGACAGGTGTTCCCAGTGCTATATGTGAATATTAGTGTGGAGTTTTTCATGTCCAACATTGAGCTCCACAGTAAGATTAGACAGGAGAAATGCATCTTATGTGTTTTCATGTGTAGCAGTGGGATGGTAATAATTTTTCAATTTATGTAGATCTCAGTCAGACAAAGAAAATCCCCTAATAAATTTCATTTTTAAATTTTGTAGCACACCAAAATGTGTTGAGAGCAGCCCCTCCATTATTGCAGTCTTTCTGTGATTATTGCAACCTAATTGCTTGTTGGTTTCGCAGTTTGTGGCATTTTCTGTCTTAATCTTGTTGTGAAAGCAATCCCATCTGCTAATGAGTTCTGTGATTAGACTATTTATTGCAGCCAAATTGTTACGATGTGTGAAAATTGCTTGCTTGCTTTCAATGTTATTATCTTTTTAAGGGAATGAGAAGGGTTTTCTGTTAAAGTGCAGGAATTCATAGTATTCCCATGATGTCACATGCATTTCCTACAAAAAATGGTGCTTTACCATATACACAGCTCATTTGCTGTGGCTGTTATTTGATTATAATCACTTGTTACTTTATTACAATCACCTGTTATTTTCCTATCAAGATGGCCATTTGGTGATATAACAGAATACTATGAATAGGATATAATTTCAAGCCCCTACGAAATTTGCAGGGGGATAGCACATTTTACAAAAAAAAATAAATGTTGAAATTGCAATAATGTTTAAAGCCAACTGTGAAACATTTTAAACTATACAACAAGCACATTATAGGTCACATAAAATGCTCTCTGGATGAGAGCATCAGCTAAATGCCTCAAATGTAAATGTAATGCTGCTGTTAAAATGATGGCCCAAGCAATCAACAACATTAAGAAATGTTTCTCCTTTCAACTGGATCATCACTTCTTTCTTCTTTTGTTTTTGCTCCCACTCTGTCTCTCTCCCTCTGTCTGACTCTCTCCAGTCGGTATGGCTCTCTTATCGAGGTCCATTTGGTTCCAGGGAGGAAGGTTGGATACATGAAGTATGCTGAAAAACAGGTGAGACTCAGGACTGATGGAGGAATAGAGAGAGGGATGGAGGGATGGGTAGAGTGTTGAATGATGAAGGGAGGTAGTAATGTTGGATACATGAAATATGACGACAAAAACGGGTGAGCCTCGGAACTGATGGAAGAGCGGCGAGAGGGAAGGAGTGCTAGTAGATTGAAACCAGAGTACGGTGACAAAAGTAAGCAAGATGGATTATGGGAGGAGGGATGGTTGGATATATGAAGTATGCTGAGAGTGGAGGAAGTGAAAGAGGGAGAGACAGGTAGAGGTATGGACAGAGAGAGGCTATGATTCATGGGATATGCTGACAAATGAGAAGGATGGAGGAGGGGGGAATATTTAAAGGAACAAAGTCTCTCAAATCTGTCCATCCCTTTCTCTGTGCTGCTGCTGCATTTTAAATGTCAAATAATCAAAATTATCCCTGTATCTCTTCCTCCCTCTGTCCCTCCATCTCTCTCTCTCTCTGTCAGTGTGCGGACGAGGCTCTGGCGGCGCTGCACGGTCGGATGGTCAACGGAGTAAGGATGAAGGTGATGTTAGCCGACCCTCCTAGAGAGGAGTCTCACAAACGTCCACGTACCTACTAGGAGCACGTGACAGAAATGCAGGGTAAGTGCCATGTTCTCTGCTGGCAGGGAACGCCACTATGTACATTTAGTACCAAAGTATTTTGCCTTTTGGTAGCGTTGTATTATTTATAAACATGTATTCTGTGTAAGGCCCATTACATAGTCTGTGCAAGCAACGCATGTGGCAAATGCTTTTTTCATGTTCTTGCGCACCATAATTGTCCAAAGTTTACAACATATTGCTAATGGATGTTGCAGTTTCTTGCCATTTCTGGCAGAGGTGAAAAATGCAAACTAGATGAACAACTCATAGTAGTCGTTTCCGGTGTAAACACACCAAAATGGCAGTGGCAGAGACTGGTTGAATTCATCTGCATATGTTGCCATCTTGGGTTGGCGTATGTGTACCTTGCATTAACTATGTACCAGGCCTGACTATGTCATTGGTGTCCTACAGAAATATTGCATCGCCAGTGTTCACCGCATTGTGTATAATCTCTGTAACTGACATTGACAACTGACATTGTCTCCCAAGGCAAAAAAAGTTTGATGGCCATAGATGCATCGAACATTCAGCCAATTCTTGAAAACCTATTGCTTGGAGATTTTGTGCAGGACACTGATGCACATTTTAGTTTAGATTCTGTTATATTTTAAGTGTTGAATTGTTTTCCAAATGGCACCAACTGGACTGAAGTGATGATGGTGTTCATTTTGAAATGCTACCAGTATTAACTGATCCACTCAAACATTGGTTTCCATTTAAAAGTCCTTCAGTGTAATCACCTTCACTATCTTGTATTGAATATTTGTATTGATCAATGAGCGATACTATCAGATTAACAGACTGGGATTTTTGAAAGGGATATTCAAAGAAGCAGTTTTAATGTTGTTTTTTTTGTTTGTTTTAAAGAAAAAAGCTCATGCACACCATCTACTGATCTTTGCAAGTACAGCATCTTTATTGAGAACAGTGTTTCAGTACAAGGATAACCTGATGAAGGTCTTGGTACCAAAATGTTGTTCTTAATAAAGATGCTCTAACTAAAAAGTTCAGTTGATGGTGTGCATGAACTTTTTCTTTCTTTGTCAACCTACAGTCTTCTCCTACACTCCTGTCACCTTATACTCCATAATGTTTTTTGATTTTCAAGAAAAGCACCACTTTCAGCTGGATGTTTGGCAGTTTTAGGGATATTGATGTGCTTCACTCTTCACAGGCTGCACTTCTTTGGCTGTTCATGATGAAAGTTCTTCACCTGTTATCTGTTCTTGTGAATAACTCTCTGCAGCTTCTTGTTCCCTAGGCGACTGTTGTCATGACACAATGACCCCTGACCTGACCGACCGACCGACACACACCAAGACCTTCTCCTGACCACTGACACGACCTTTGACACCTGTCTGACCTTTTCCTGTGACCTACTTCTGGTCGGTTACCTTCCTGTGACCGTTGCCTACTGATATAAAGACATAAACATGAAACCTAAACAAATGGGCAGCATCCTGTGCTAAATTTGAGTTCTGTGATATTCTCTTTGTGAACCACAACACCGATTTGTAGTATTTGTGTTCCGAGTATCATGCTGTTATCATAAAGTGCATGATTTCAAACCACCTTTTTATTGGCTCTCATCAACTTGACTCAGCAATGTGCGTCTACACAACAGTAGCAGTAGCATTATAAGGTAAATCAACTTTCTCAGTGTGGCAGAAATTTTTAGTTTGAAAGTAGAGAAAAATTAATGCGAGTTAGCCAGCATTTTTATTTTTGAAAGACTGTTTGCAGTCTGTAAATCAAAATTCCTGATGCCGGATTCACACAAAAACAGCCTGATTTTTTTTTTCAACTCTCTGTAGTCCAGATCTGACTTTATCTCTGTCGTGGTGCATCCTGTAATCTTGTGTTGAACTGAGATCAAGGGTGTTTACTAGACTGGTTGTTCACTTTCTGAAAGCGTCAAATAAAAAAAAAAATTGAAATAAAACTCAACAAACCATCATCCAGCTTGTCTTGTCTCTTCATTTGGTGCTGCCGGATGAATAACTGCTCAGCTGATCACAAGTGATTTTTCAGTTTTTTTTTTTTATTTACAATATATTTTTTATAATTTACAATAAGCATTGATGTGGATGTAACAACTGAGCAACTGGAACAAGGCCTGAAGGATGCACACCTGCAGCATATTGTCAATGTCCTATCCAATATCTATACATTTGCAACTGCAAACTGAGGAGAATGTTTCTGTGGAGCCAGCTGCCTGTCTATGAAAATCTTGAGATCATTTGTAAAGTGTAATGTCCTGATGCACAAGCATCAAAAGCTTTGGATAGGTCTAGAAATACTCCAAAGAGCATATTAGATTCTGAATTGCAACACCACTTGCACAGTGCTGAGGAGCAGTAATATTTAATTATATATTCCAATTACAAGCAACTAATCTTTGATACTTTTCAGGGGAGCAGTTGGGATTTCTAAATATTGTAAATCACAAATTATGCCTTGCACCAGCCAAGAAGAAACACACACACACACTTCATGTACAATGATCTTTTATTTCTTTTAGCAGGCAACTCATTTGAGAAGAACACATTCTTATTTACAACGTTGGGCTGGCAATGACATCTGTAGCCTGGTTTTCCTACAGGGCAGGACTCAGTCTGGAGCTTACTGGTTTCCAAAACGGGGCAAACCAGGGCGCACTCATTTGTCTGGTTTCCAAAGTAGAGCCAAAAAGTAGTAGCTAGGTCCATTTACGTGGTCCTATCTGGACCATTTTCCAGAACACAAGATTTTTAGTTTTGTTTAAAAGAAATAATGGTTTTGGTCTGGCATTCTAAACATCAGGACAACTCGATGCAGGAAAACGGAAATCTCCATTAGAATTCAATGCCAGTTGTGTCAAAAAGTCCTGAAAAACTGAAGATATCCTTAAACTTTTTGAGTTTTGTTTCTGTATGAGCAGGTGAAGCTCTGCACTCCGATACCATTCCAATACTTATAGAAGAAGCACTTCTGTTCATTCCCCACCGTTTAACTACTCCCTCAAAAACGTGTTGCTATTGTAATGAAGGTGAAGACATTTTCAACAGTATTATCTCTCAATTAGATTCAGTTCCAAGTTTTTAAGACGCTGTAACGTCTCCCAGACTCTGCAATTTTTTCCGTGATCACTAAGATTTCAAAGTTCTGCTGAGGTGTTTCCGTCAGTCGCGTACAGGTAGAAAAGCACTTGAAGCGTGATTTGTCAAAGTAATTTCAGGTCCATCGGAAGCTAGCTAGCTCCTCTTAAGCGACAAAAAAAAAAGCACACAGCAGCGTCAAAATCCTTATTTTAACAGAGAATCTGTCAAGCAAGATTATGTGGAGTTGGCCCTGGTAAACCCCCAATTGGCCCTTCTGTGGAAACATGGTCGGTCTCGGAAAGCCGGGCTGTGCGGGGGCGAGAGGGATGATACAGGAAACAGAGGGGGCAGAGACAGGAAGTGATGTCATCATATAATCAGGCTTTATTATCGAGTCTCTGAATTTTAAAATCATTCAAACATTGTCAAGCGCTTGAGAATGTGGTGGCACTCTGCACCAGTCTGTCCCGCTGTCCAATGAGGATGTTCGTCTGTCTTTCCCTACATCTGCCCGTCTGTCTGTCGATGTAATATGTTGTGTCTTTGAGTAAGTCAGTCTGTGCATGTATCTGTCTGTCTGTGTCAATTTGTCAGTCGGTCCATCCTAGTGTTGTCACGAATACCGAAACTTTGATACTACAATACCGCTAAGAAAGATTTAATTCAATGCTGAAATTTATTAACAATTCGATACTTTCACCAAAACTGTTCTGCAAAAGCTGAAATCCCATTTCAACGTCGACTCCAGGGGGCATATAGGTGAGGATAGGCATATGGATTGGAGTAGTTAAAAGAAAGACTGGAATAGGCAGAGCTGCAGCACAAAATTCAACAGTCAAATACCTGAAAACGGCAGCAGCGTCAAACAGTCCGACACAGTCTTGGACTGAATCCTAGTCCACCTAATCTGGTGACAAAACCGGTGCCAGGGGCCAACAGACCTGATATCAAAACTCATGCAAAAGTTTCTACAGTGAGGAGTGGTAACGAGTAACTTGGCGAAGCATCTCAGAGACACTGCTTGATGGTTTACAAATCTGGTGCCAGGAGCAAAATATGGAACTATTTCACTTACAGAGCCAACAGAGGGACACCCAACGTCAAAACTCGTGCAAAAGTTCCTACAAAACTGTCCAAGTCAAGAGTGTAAGACAAGTAACCTGGCAAAGCATCTCAGAGACACTGCTTGATGGTTTACATGGCATCTTAGTATTGAATTTTTAGATATTAAACTTATTACTGGTATTAAAGTCAACATTCTGGTATTGCGACAACACTAGTACATCCATCCTTCTGGTCTCCTCGTCGTTTAGCTCCATATATCCATCACTCCATCCCTTTGTCAGTCAGTCAGTCAGTCCATCCATCCTAACATCCATCTCCAGCTCCCTCGCTCCCTCTCACCCTGTCCCTCTCAGTCTTCCAGCGCCAATGTGTTAAGTTCCTCATCGAGTTCCTCCAGGTCTTCTCCCGTGAACAGGTTCTCGTCCACCGGCACCTCCTCTTCTTCTTCCTCCTCCTCCTCCTCTTCGTCCTCCCCTTCTCCGTCCTCGCCGCCTCCCTCTGCTCCCGACAGGCCGTTGGCCTCGCCGCCGCAAGCGCCGTTCAGCTGATCCTCTGTAGGCGAGGAGAGAGGACAGGACAGGAGAAAGGAGAGAGGACAGGACAGGAGAAAGGAGAGAGGACAGGACAGGAGAAAGGAGAGAGGACAGGACAGGACAGGAGAAAGGAGAGAGGGAGCGAGGAAGAGAGAGGGGAAAGAGAAGGAGAGAGGGCAGGACAAAGAGCAGGTGGGAGAGAGAATTTTAGTTTTCTCACATACTGGATGTTTTTTAGTGTTTTGGGCATGTGTGTCAAAAGCAGCCATATGCTGATTTATTACTCTTTAATGTAATTTGAAATTATAACTTAAATCAGGTGCACTCAAACTTTTTCATGTCACAGACCCCGAAATAGATAAAAATTGGGCACAGACCCTGATTTGGAAAGATTTTGTCCCCAAAAATCAGCAGAACCCAAACCAGCCGGTGTAGTTTTCAAACTAATAATATATTAGTTAATATTACTTTATCAGATGCAGAGATCGACTAAGCAGAGATGTATGCTGCTTAGTAAATTCTAATGGCTCATCAAAAAATATATATATATATATATTTCACTCATTAAGCAATTGTCTAATCATTTTTTATATTATAAGTATTTCTCACCGTCGTCTGTTGCTGTCGGCTGGCTCTTATTCCTGGAGGTGAAACGGTCCACAGATGCTACAGTGATGCCTGAGTTGTCCACCTCTTTCGGAACGAAACGGGATAAGTCTATGTCCTGGAACACTGTAGTATCGACCTGCAACAAAATTATCAAGAGCAGAGTTTGTCATGCGCCAAGCTGGCGTTGAAACCTGGTGTTTCTCATCAATGTAGTTTTTAAAAAAATACATATATATGTATTTAATGCTCTCGGTGCACTGAAAGCATGTTGAGGAACTACAATGACCAGAATCCATTGCACCCAAGATGCTGCACAGTCTGTGCTCCTTCAAGTCATGCTGTGTTTGTGCTGAATATTGTTCTTATTTTCTTACAATTTAATCTTTTTCTTGTCTGTAAAGCACTTTGAACTGCCCTGTGTGAATTGTGCTGTATAAATAAAATTTTACTCGACTTGAATAAAGAGGCAAAATTTAAAATGTAGCATGTACAATGCATTAAGGAGGTAATCCACTTGTAATTAGCTGTATATTTGCTTCACAAAAATAGTAATAATCAAATTGGAGTATAATAGTCAGCGGGAACATCCCACCACATGTCACCAGAGTAAACTGCTTACCACTGTAACCTGCATACAGTTTTATCATGCATTTATTTAGACTAGGAAAGAGACGTGCATGGGCAGATATTCCACTGCCAACCCAGACGACGCAGCGCCATATTAGACACCAGCCGCTGTTGTGCGCACATACTGTGCTGGGTCATCTCTATGGACACGCTTCAAGTGTCAGGATTATAGAGCACAAATTAATGTGAAGCGATACACAGACAAACTAAATAACCGTCGACTGCAGGAGCCGATGCATCTGCTCTGATGGCAGAGAGCGCAACGCACCAGCAGAGAGAGAGAGAGAGAGAGAGTATGGATTCAGTCTTTCAAAATGGCACTGACAAGTTCTGTGACTGTGACACTCTGCACAAATAAATGACAACCAGTGTTTATTATTTTGTTATTACCTGTTGTTCCATATCTTCATCATCGTCTTCTTTGGCATATCGAGTGTCGTCGGCTTCATCGTCGTCATCGTCAACCAGCTCTGGACGGAACTCAAACACTTCACGACCGCTCACCTACAGAGACAGATTATTAAATTGAATTATGTATTATTTTATGTAAGTGTCGTCCCACTCTACTATACACAGGAAAAAAGCACTCCCAGTGTAACCCTGACACAGAAATGCAGAAAGACACAAAACGGACTTTCCGACAACTTAAAAATAGTATATACTTTAAAATAGTAAATAAAAATGAGTAAAAGCTAAAAAAGCATCAAATTTAAACATCAGTTTAAACAGCAAACAAACAGCAGTTTTAACGATCACACTCTCAGAACGCTATCCTCCAATCTCTCTCACACACACACACACACACACAATAGTTGGAGCAAGTCATACCCCTAACGATCTTCCAGCCTTAAAGTCAGCTTTCTTCTTCTCCATGTCCTCCATTGCTTTCTCCACCTGTCAATCAAAAGCATCCCATTACCTGATTTCCATTTCAAAGTGTGCACACACAGATTCTTGAAAGATTGGGCTTGGTCATGCAACTTAGCAACTTAAAGATCCCACCATAACTCAAAACACAGATCCGTTTCTCCCCAGTGTTTACAAGCAAATGTGAATACACTTTTTAAAACTACGAATATATGTGGTACTGTCCAGAAAAATCAGTTATTGGATCAAGAGCTCACAACCAATATGAAATGACAAAATGTCTTTAGTCCAATGAATTAACTTCCAAGAAATGAACATATCCCAAGCCTGCAGCAGGGCTATCTTAGCCAGATTTTGCTCACACCGGCAATGCTAAAATTAAAATGAAAAAGGAGAGATTCCAACATTTCCCCTGATTTCAAATATGCCATGATAGCCAACAGAGAAATTTAGAAAGTAAGGGACTTAGAAAATTCAAACTGATGGTGCTGCACTGACAAACTAATTAAACAAAAAGTATTAAACGTGTTCTTTACCTTCTCCTGCCTCTTCCTCTTCTTCCAAGCCAGGAAAGTTTCCAGGGTGATGCGGGTCACGTTGACACCCAGAGCTGCACGCTGCGAGAGAGACAGAGAGACATCAGGATATGGCAAATAGAGAGAGCAAATCCAGGGCTAAATGGGTCACATTGGGACCCAGAAGCTGCAAGTTAAATGGAGTAGGTATAGAGGACTTTCGGGAGACGTAATGCACCCTCTGGCAGCCATATTGGATGTCCTCAGCGCTTGGGCAACAAGCTGAGAACGTCTGGTTGCATTTCTAAACATACAATTTAGTTGCCTCAACAGAATTCTCCATCTTCTCAATATTTGAATTGATAGATGCAATACTGCTGAATCTCATAACTACAAGTAGCGAGGTAAAGAATTTGTATCCTTCCCTCCAACCCTACCTCATTCTCTATCAGTTCCTCCAGCGATATTTCGTCCTCTTTCTCCTCCTTCTTCTTGTCTTTTTTCAGCACGAAGCCGGGCGGCAGCGCGTGCCGGTACATGCAGGTGTCGCCCCCCCCTGGACAAACCCAGAACCAGCCATACTTATTACCCTCTATGGCTTCCAGGAAGTACCTGCACACCTGCAGACAAGAGGACAGACAACATTATAAACATGGAGGGGAAAGGGATGCAGGCAGACATTTTTTTAAATGATTTGTTCTATAAATTTAATGTCTTTAGATGGCCGAGGAGAGGACTGAATGGGGTATTGAAGAACATTTTATTGTAGTTAATTACATCTTGTGTATAAGAAGTATTGTGTTTGTCATGTCTGCTTGAGTGTACATGTCTGTGTTTCTATGTGCCTGTCCACTGACAAATTCGATCATTTAAAAATAAAGACAGGAACAGAAACCAGAATGCTAAGCGGGTCCGCAATAGTGTTGGGTGACTGGACGAATACATCAGAGATAATTCCTTGCCGATTTGCATTAGTTTGATCTGGCTTTGTCATCGCAGCCAACTTTGGATGCCCCTGGCACGGACGAATACATCCGGGATCGGCAATATACGTGATGAACTGACTGACAGGAGCATCGCCCAACCCTCGCCCCGTAATAGCCTTTATAGTTTTTTTTTTTTTCAATATTGGATTTGGCTCTCTTTTCCTCAGTCCCTCCAGGTTACTTGTTCCCTTCATCCCTTACCATCTGTGTCTTGGCTTGCACTGCGTCTCTCTGTCACTCTCTCAACACCTCCATCCCCCCTGTACTCCCTCCCTCCCCCTCTGTCTATGGCTCTCTTTTTTTCCTCAACATCCAAGCGTTCTTTCCTTCCGCACAACCAGTCAGGGTGAGAAATTCACACCGGCCACCAGCCAAATGATTGGTGAATATGGGTGACGGCAGTTAAGCCTGTCTGCTTTACTAGTCACTGTTTAGAGATTTTTCCCCCCCATTCTAAAAAAATCACACTGGCTGGTTAAACAGTTGAAATTGGCGGGCAATTTTTTAGAAACCACAAGCCACTGTGGCCGTTTGACAAAAAAAATCCTTCCCTGCCTTTATATCCATCCAAGCCGACTTACAATTTGCGTTTTGGCTTTCTTCTTCTCAGCCTCTCCGTGTTTTTTGTTGACGACCTCCTCCAGTTTCTTCTCATCCCAGTTATCCATGGTGTCTAAAAACAGAACAAAACAAACCTATAATTGGACACTTGTCACAGAACTGTGTAGTTCAGTGTTAGTGCTTTACAAACAGTAGCAGCATATGCGCTGACGGTGGAATCTTCTTTTAAATCCCTTCTAAAAACATATCTTTATAGAAAAGTATTTTTATAACAGTTCTATTATTAATGCCCTAGTCCTTAATTATGCTATAATTTTTGGCTTTACTTTCTAGTTTTTGGTCTGTTCAGTTTTAGCCTGCTTTCACTCTTCTGTGAAGCACTTTGTAATGTTGGTTTGATAAGTGCTGTATAAATAAAGTTTATTATTATTATTATTACATGCAATAAAAGCCAATGAAATTAACAACTATGACACATTGAACAAGCTCACTTAAAAATACAGCAGCTCTAAAGCATCTCTCCCTAAAACAGTGGTTCTCAACGTGGGGTCCGGGGACCACCAGGGGTCCTTGAGGGGGTTCCAGGGGGTCCCCAGCAAATTGATGAATTGTTAAACTTCAGCATTATTTCATTTACAAGAAGTTAACACAATTAGAGAATGTAGAAGAATGACTGTTTTGATCATAGTTTCACTGTTATCTCTCGTCATGGAATTCTGGACAAAATCATATCTAGCAATAAAAATATTCTCAGATTTGGGACAAAATCTCATCAAATGGGGGTCCGTGGCTCTAATGTGGACAAAATTAGGGGTCCTTGATATGAAAAAGATTGAGAATCACTGCCCTAAAACACCTATATTCTCTCCACACACACACACACTAACCTTTCTCCAGGTCTTCGTCTCTCTCGTCCACGTAGACGCTTCTCTTCTCACATTTCCTCTCCAGAGACAGGTCATGGCTGAACTTGCACTTGTCACCCTTGGTACACTGGCCCTGCTTAAAGAAGGCGCACAGCACTGACTTAGGGTCGACACCTACAGAGAGAGAGAGAGAGAGAGAGAGAGAGAGAGAGAGAGAGAGAGAGAGAGAGATGGAAGAGAGAGAGAGAGAGAGATGGAGGAGAGCAAGAGACAGGGAGAATGAGTTCATTATTTTCTCTTTAGTATAGTGGTCCAGCTTAGTGAACGCACATAAAGAATGACTTGGGATCTGCACCTGGACTGCAGTAGAGACAAAGAAAACAGGAGAGACAGAGATAACCCTCCCCACATATGTGAAAACATATGATACACTGATGCCAGCTCTAAATGAACACATTCGATGTTAACGTCTGTTTTCCCAAATAAGAATCAATTCCACACCATACAATCCAATTGAGACGTATTGAGGACACTTGATGTAAACTCTATTGTCCGAAAAGGCGGAATTAGAAAAGTTTTGAATACATTTTTCAAGATCCACAACTGCAACATAAATATTACGTCTGAGCAACATATTATACATGTTGAATACCTATTTGCCACTTATGTAATTTAGCTGAAATGAAACATGGGTGTTTTGCAAATTCATTTTTATTACCTCTGCCAAGGAGGTTATGTTTTCGGTGCCGTTTGTTTGTCTGTTAGCAGGATTACGGAAAAACTACTGGCCCGATTTTCATGAAACTTCATGGAAGGGTGTAGCATGGGCCAAGGAAGAACCCATAAAATTTTGGAGCGGATCCGGATCAGACTCACAAACAAGCAATAATAACACGAACCTTGGCGGAGGTCTGCGTGGTGTTCCCTTCTAGTTTGAATTGTATCTTTTCTTTTCACCGATACAGAATTTTGTGCAAATCTGGGACAATAAATCCCAAATAATAGCATTTTTACATTATTTTGGTGCGTGGAAACATGCAAAAGTCAAGGGGTGCACAGCATTTTGAGCATGATTGTATGTTTCAAGGTGAGATTTTTTCCCCCTTTGAATGTGTCGTGCAGCTATACGGCAGAAGCGATCCTCAGGAGAATTCCCGTCCCTGAAATCAGTTTCAAAGACTGCGTGTGTGTGTCTGTTACCTTTGCTGACTTTCTGAGCAGCGACTACAGGTTTGAACAGCTCATTGAGTTCATCCAGCTCTTTCTTCTTGTCAGCCTTCTTACCGCCCTTGTCTGCCTCAGTCTACACACACACACACACACACACACAGAGAAGATATATTTAAGCATATTATTTGAATAAACCAATCAGATTAGACCACAAAGATTTCAACAAGTGCAAGGATATTCCAATTCTTGGGCAATTCTGGGTACTGAAGCAGCATCTCCAGACTGCCAGGTTACCAATGACAGCTGACAGTGAGTACAATCTAGTCAACTGTCAGTCTTTGCTTTTTGTCGCACGCACCCACAAAAGATTGACAGTTTAACAGTTGACAGTTACAAATTATTTGAGAGAAAGGGAAAAAGAGGAAAGAGGCAGTCAGAAATAGAGAGACAAGAGAGAGAGATAAGACGGTTTGATCTGTCAAGTGCTGTAGTAAGAAAGTACAAGCGAGAGACGGTGAGAGAAATAACGGGATGGAGAAAGAGACAGATATGGAAAAATAGAAAAACAGCCTACTGACCCCTTTGGCACTCTGCTGTCCATATTTGACCTGCTGAGTGACGTTCTTAATGAACTTCTGCTGCTTGGCTCCTTTCTTGTTCTTCAAGCCGAATGTCTTGTCCTAGAAAACAAATGTTTATATCATCAGTTTCATAATCACCTTCCAATAATATATTTACAATATAACAATTTGTATAGCGCTTTTCAAGATACTCAAATGCACTTGAAACATCCACTAAGCAAATTGTTCCAGTTTAACAAGAGAGATGACGGTCATGAAAACGGTTTCTCTGCTTTACCTTTATTCCTAATCTATAGAAGAGGAAGAGAAGTGGTGTGGGCAGGGAAATGTATTAATTTAGAAGTCAAGTTTCTATGTGCATTACATATCTTAATATGAATATGATTTCAATATAAGATTGAGGAATGAACACTGTTTACATCCTGTTGCCAAAAGCCTACTTGTAGCAGCACAGAGGTCAAGATTTGGGTGTTTTGATCAGTTCCCCCGGCTATATTAAAACCAAACGTGGATTGATTTGTGGTTCTTAAGTGATTTTGGGGAAAAGGGAACTTCATTTTGAGCCACAGAAAGCTCAAGTTCTTCTCTGAATATATGGACATGACAATCAGATCACCCTGCAGTAACCTACCTAGGAACCTAACCAATGGGTAAACAATCTATCTCAGCAATGATTTAAGATTGTAAAAAGATTTAAGAGCTATAATAAGTCAGATGTGATATACATATTTTCCTGATGCATATGTCAGGAAACACTAGGCTACTAACACAGAGGCATTGTGTTTCTACATCAATTTTTGATTCAGTGAGCATTTCCCACTCATTTATTACAGCTGTGCTATGTTATGAGCTGGTCACTTGTTTTCCGGAAATCAATGTTGGCAGGGAAGTTACAGCTGTTTAAATTGAGCAACAGCAAATGGTTGGCATATAAAGTAGCCTACTTTGTTCCTTGTTAACTACCTCTACCTAGTGTCAATGTAGTAGGCTGTGTATGAGGTGAAATACATTTTATAATCATCTTTACAGTCTGTCATACATGAGAGATCAAAGATACACATTTTAGAGAGAGAGGCTGATCATAAAGAGAGAGAGATAGCATTGAAGGGTCGTACATGATTTCAGATCGCCTTAAAGTCTGTGTGGAAAAATGCCAAAATCTACTCTATTACAATTCAGTAATAGTTTCTAGTACAATCAGCGCCTGTGTACTTGCAACAATGGCAAACGGCAGCTAACGGTGCTGCTGACAACTTGCGACATTCACAGATGGGTTAGATGTTGGATGGTTAGCAGAAAACAGCTTATTGCTGATCACGAGCGACATTCACGATAATCTCACACTGACAACACACAAACTGGAAAAAAAAATTAGACAAGAAACTCCTCAACTTTATGACCCAGTTTAGTATCTCGCCCTGTTTTCGTGTCTTGTGGGGATCCATCAGAAACAGGCCCACGACACCACCTTTGATCCCGATTCATAGATAAAGTCAATAAAGCCAATCATGCAACATATAACATACGTTTCCAATTTAACATACTAGACAGCAACCTTGCCAGGAGAAGTGTGGACACGTTATGCGGCGGTTTGGCCCTGCTAGCAACATGGCTAACCCTTGCTAAATAGCAGGCGAGCTAACAGCTTACACCAAGTAACGTTAAATACATTTATCAAGTAAATGAATTAAGGGGCCTGCTGACAGCTGGCTAGCTAGCTAAATGTTGGCCTCTCATGATTAATGCGTAACTAACGTTTGCTAAAGAGCCGAGGAAATTAATAAAAAGGAGTACAGCACATTTAGGCAACGTTGACAATTCACCAGATGCCAACGTGAGCTAACATTTGCTTCTCAGTACTTCACTAGGTAGATAGCAACCCATTTTTGGTTAGCACTGAAACACAGTCAGCTTTACGAGGCGTGCAGTTCGCCAGCTAGCGAGCTAACGCTAGCTCACACATGCTAACTCGTGTTATTTTATACCTCAATGATCTTTTCCTTCTTCTTCTCTTGCGTTTTTTTACTTCCCGTGGCCGCGACGGGTTTCTTCGGAGGCATGCTGGACCAAGTTTGACTGTCTACGAACCGTGTAGCTATGTAATATTTATTTTTATGTGGTGTTTCAGCTGTGAAGCCAGCTCCACTTTACCCGGTAACGTTGCCTCTCGCTAGCACAGCTCCCGCACTAGGCCACATGTAACAGGTTGTTGCTAGGATGATGTTGGATAGCGTCATCACGTAATTACCGAAAGACATGTCGGGTACTGTAGTCAATCCGAATATCTACTGAATTTACTCAAGTGTTGACAATCTCATGTAATGAGCAAAGGGATTCAGAAAAATGAGCTGCCTGCTGGAGATGTAAGTAAGTTAAAACTGTAAATGTGCTTCAAGAAAGCCTCACAATGCTCTCTCCTGGGACATGAATATGTCATCAAGTTAATGTCCTGTTGGATTTAGGATCATGTGTAATATCTGATGCCAGCAGCATCAGTTCTACCTTTAACATAAGTTTAATACTAATCGATAATTGTCCTGGTCATCCTGATTAATCTGGAATTTATTTAACTCTGAAGTACAATTTCCATTCACCTGACTTGACCTGAATTAAGCCAGCAACGCAATTTCTCTCCTTATTAGCCTATAACTGATAGCTGGCTACTGTGATTAATGTGTCTTTTTAATTTCATTTAATTTCATTTCACTGAATTCAGTTGAAGAACCCTGATTTGTTTTGGTTGTCTGAAGGTGATATGTTGAGTTGGCTCTTTAATGAGGAGATTTTTGTCTTAGCAAGATTTATAGAACATGCATGGCAACTAAGACAGAGAACACTGTATCCAACATAATAGGACATTTCTGTCATGGAAATTGAATGTTTTTTAAATGTTCTCCTTTTGAATTTGTGGAACTTTATATTATGATTTGTCATGTGGCCATCCTGGCTGTTGTTGCTGTCTAGTGTCTTGTAAGCCCATATGGGCTGGGCACCATAAATGGTGCAGGACACTCAAAGAAACACATCAATCAATCAATCAAAATCATCAAATCTTATTTCATAGCACTTTGTAACAGTGCTATGAAAGTGCAAGTGTGAATTCATTTTCTGATAGTAGTAAAATTTCCACATTTTATTTAGTGATGGAAGATTAGTGTGTATTGCTTATGTACCAGAAAACGATCTTCAATAGATATAGTAGGCCTATTTATTATGTTACTTACCCAGCAAGTGGAGAGATTGCACTGCATTTTCATTGCAGTTTCAATGCTTGGCCGCCAGGTGTCAATGTTGCAATGTCTGCCAAGTGGAGGTGAGAGCTAATTGATGACAAAGACACTGATCAGTATAGTGATCAACTAAGTGCCATGATTTCACCGAATAGCCTATCGTGAGAAAGCATGGATTTGATGTAAGAATGAGAGTAAGAATAAGAATAATCCTCAGCCTCAAATGTGAGATCCTGTCTTGGCTGCAGGGCAGAGAGGCAACCAGCAGGGTTTTTACCGCTTCGGTTGCTGATTCAAGTTGATTTAATTCGATTTCACTTAAGTTATCTCATGTGATTTAATTTGGCACATCTGACACGTGTGGCCCCCGTCCACATTCTGTCTGAGTCAGTCGGCCAATTCGCTGCTCAGAATGTGTGTAGCGCCGCGTTTCTCAAACTACGGCTCAGCCAAGAGCCAAAATGGGTCACACGCCTGTCTCTTTTGGGTTCTCGCTTGTTCTAGTATATTTTAATGAGCTTTGGTTCCTAGGGTGAGAGACAACATTTACCCAGTTTGGGTCCCCACATAACAATAATACTAGTAGTACGTTATAATGAGTCCCAGAGTGAGAGAATGAATTTAGAAAGTAACAGGAGCAATAACAGGATCCTGGGCTGCAGACTTTTTAAGGAGCCGTGTGTTAACAGCCTTCTGCCGTCTCTGTGTCTGCTCTCATTTCCTCATTTGACTTGACTTGACTTGATTTGATATGATGTGATTTGATTTTCTGTGATATATATATATATATGTTTGCCATGTGTGGCAGCCTTCCTTGGCCTCCTGTCTCTGGTAAGAATCTGTGCGTCTAAAACAACCAAACTCCTGCCTGTATGACTGTAGGCAAGATTTTAAGACAACAGAGATGGCTAATATTGCCTGGAGCAAACTTTCTCTGTTTCCTCTCTCTCTCTCTCTCTCTCTCTCTCTCTCTCATCTGTGTGTATGTTTGTGTGTGTGTGTGTGTGTGTGTGTGTGTGTGAGCGAGAGAGAGAGAGAGAGAGAGAGAGAGAGAGAGAGAGAGAGCAGTCTAATAAATCACTATAGAACTCTATCTGAGGCGAGACCATTTTTCCCCATAACCGGCTTCTTCATATTTTATACAAACATCGATCTTTTCTGCACTGTGCTCGCACACTGAGGCCAGGCGTGTCACACACACACACACACGCACTCACACGCACACACTACCATATACACACACTAAGACATAAGCATACACATACAGTACATTCACACACACAGACACACACACTCACACATTACCACATACATGTAATGAGACATATGCTTACACATGCACACATACTGTACATTTGCACACACACACACACACACACACACACATACAAATCTGCACTTATATACACTTAACGGCCTCAGATGAAGAGAAACCATCATCTGCCTAATTAGCGAAGCCCAACAGTCGATGTTCTTCCGGCGGCATCTGAGAAGGCTCAGCACTGCATAACCTATCCTGGCCCATTTCTATAAAGCAATAATCAAAGGCATCCTGGTATTCATCCCGGTGCAGCCCTGCCTCCTCCCGCTCCAAGGACAAACTCCGGCACGTTGTGTGTGTGTGTGTGTGTGTGTGTGTGTGTGTGTGTGTGTGCACCGCCGACTGCTGAGCGGGTCATCGGCTGTCAGCTGCTCCCCATCAAGGAGCTGCGTGACACCAGGGTGAGGGAAAGGGCAGGGAAGATTGCCGCCGCCGAGGCCCACCCAGGCACCTTACCTGTTTAAAAAAAAAACTTTCCTCCGGATGGAAAGGGAGCGTACTGCTCCGTAAAGACCAAGACCTCCCATCACCTCGCCAGCTTTCCTCTGAGCGCCGCGGTACTTAAAGGGAAGAAAATCCTCCCTCAGATACTCATACGGTTAGATTTCATGAATCTGTGATGAATTCATACCAGGAGTTATGCTGTGATGAAGTGTTGCAATTTACTTCTTTGGTGTTCCCACTTTCCCTCAATCTGCCTCGTCTTCTGCTACTTCTACTTCAGTTAGTGATTTGCTTCATTTCCCAGAATGCCTTTCGACAATCCCCAGAGAACGGGCGCGCACCTGTTGCATTTCAGCCGTGGGTTTTTATGTGCAGGTGGAAAGAGTCCTAGTGATTTGCATGGAGAGCGAGTTTTTCCAGTCGATTAAAAACGATAGTTAATAGAAACGCAACACCTCCTGTGGCTGCATTGCATTCTGGTCTATTGAGGCTGCTGTCAATGGAGAAATCGGTCTCTCTGCCTCTTCTACAATGGATTTCTCCCTGTGTGATTGTTGAACATCGGTGCAAAATGGCGGCTCTAGAAAGAGGCTCTTGCTTTTTTGATTCTGAGGGACTGACACCAAAACCTTTACCGATTGCTGAAAATGGTTCTGCTATTAAACTTTACTGTAGCTGGAAACACTGTGATGTGATGTCACGTCGTCTACGTTTGGCCAGTTACCCCTATGGGAAGAAGAAAAACACACCACCAAACAGCAAAACAGGCTCAGGAATGCAAGGAACATTGCCAATGGCTGTTTTTAACAATGTTGAAGTGTTTTCAGGTGGATTTCTCCTTTAACCACAGTGTCTGGACTCCTTCTCACCATCAAATAAAACTGCAAACCTTATTACTGTCAGTATTTATTACCATGCTATTTTATTATTAACCAATTAATTTGGGTGCTAGCGCTGGTGGCACTGATGAGTGAGTTTTTATTGCACTCTATTGAGCTATTGACTTCCTGTCTGGTCTCATCAGCTCATGTTTGTCCATATGCTATATGTTGTGCTGATTGGATATGCGTCTTTATTTGTGTTTTTATGCTATGTTTTATTGTGTTCTTACTCTGCTTTTTTTTATTATTAAGTGTTTGTATTGTGATTTTATTGTTGACTCTGTTTGCACATATATTTCCCTCATGGGACAATAAAGACTGAATTGAACTGTATTGAATCAATCACAGAGAAATGGGTTTGATAGGAAACAAGAATAATAACGAGTTAGGTGATATTTGAGTGTTTTTGCAAGGTTTTGTATAAAGAGCTACCATGTTGTGTACAAAAGCTCAAATCAGACAGTACCATTAAAGAAAATAAAGCTGCATCAATCAGAATGCATGTCTGTATACAATTAAAACACAATTAAGCTTGTTAGTTGGGGTATCTATCCTTTCTCCAACTTTCTCCCACGCATATCACTCATTCTCAGTAGAAGCCACACCAGCAGACTATTCTAATCTCTCCAGATTAGACTCCAGTTGACAGATGTTACAGAGGACTGGTGTAGGTAAAGGAATCATTTATAAACTGATGTGGCTACAGAGGAACTGGGTGGAATGGAAGAACTATGGGTGTATTCCAGCAAATCATTTTGGCCAAAGTTAACATGTTTTTCGTTTGATTCAAATCTCAGTTTGAATCGCTCCAGATTATGACAGTCATATTACAGAATGACAGAATTAATCAGAGTCAGTTTCTTCTCTTAAATAAGAAATGAAGCTTCATTCCAAATTATATATCCAGCACTTGAAAAAAAAAAAAAAAAAAATGACGCCTACTCCTAGAAAATGATTACTGGCAAGAGAGTAAAGCTCAGTATTGGTTACTTTTATAGTTGAGTCATCTCACATTTGCTCACCAAATTGTTATGATTTAAAGACTTAATCAACTGTGTTTCTGAAATATTGACAGATGAACTTCAGATTGCAACTTTTTCCCCAAAAATATGTATAGTGTATGGGAATGAAACCACTAAATCGCCTTCAGATCCATGACTCAGCCTCTTTTTATTGCCAGTAAAACGATAAACATTTCACCTGTTATCTGTCATTCACAGCGTCTTTGAACCTTGCTATTAGCTTTATATCCTCTTTTGTTTTTATTAAAGCAATACACAACTGTAGGTTACGATGCCTCACAGCTGACCATATACATTTGAAACTCCAATAAATTAGGGATTCATCTTTTTTCTGGAGTCCGATCACGTCCCCATTGCCTCACATGCAA
>NW_027284432.1:0-35000 GCF_046629955.1 Centroberyx affinis | reverse complement strand
AGAGGTGCGATAGGAGGCTGTCAAAATTTGATGCTGACATCCGAAAATATTGGAAATGCCTCTCTTCATCTGAGCTCCCCATGGGCAAAACAAGAGAATAATATTCCCCATCTTTCAGTCGCGACCTATTTAAAGGATATACGCGCCATCGCATTTTTCTTTTGACGGTGATTGAAGGTGTATAATAGTAGACCTTCCTCTACAGGAGACATTTTTAAATGAACCACTCAGGGTCACTCTGGCTCCAGACTAGTAGCTTTGCTTCCCAGTTGTGGATGAATGGTTTATAGCCTCGGACAGGATCAAAGAAGCCGGTCGACATGCGTTAATATGTGAGTGGAGAGCTTTCGTATGCCATATGCATGACTATCAGGCCTAAAGCTGATCTGAGTGTCTTTTTGAGCTATTGTGTTACCTAATTTTTATACTTTACAGCATTATTGGCATGTGAATGGCTGGCAGTAGCACCAGTAGTGTTGCAGGAATAGACAGGACATAAGTACTGCAGCAAAGCTAGCATGTGACTGATTGTTGATGGACAATGTTGCCAAAAGATCCACTGGAGTCAACTTTTCAGTATCAATAAACAAGGAAATTAAGTAACTGTGATCAATAATGTCCACAGTTTGATTTCATTTAGCAGTGCTGTGTCACCACAGCAAATGTGAAGTTAAAATTAGTCTTACTATCATCTAAAACTATATAAAATATGTTTAGTCCAAATGTTTTATAAGTAATGATTCAATTATGATTAAAAAAAACATTTTCAGCAGTAACGAACCCAAAAAGTGACAGATATGGGACAAAACTCTTTCGTGCAATCCTCTCATCTCTGACTCCGCCCTTCACTCTCCTCCGTCAGTGCTGAAACTCGAGTTCACGCCTTTGTCACCCGCCGGCCAGATGACAACTCACCAACAAACTCCAACTTATCCAAAACAGGGGCGGAGCCAAAGGGAGCCACATCTGATTAGCCACCCCAAATTTTCTTGTACGTCATTGGCTGTTTAACTCCAACTGACTCATTGAAATTGCCTGAAATGTAAGATTGCGTTGTTTTAAGCCCTTTTTGACAAAAAGAAGAAGCTGAAGAGTGTGACCGGTGTTAATGTTATGTTTAATTTGTACCAGATATTTCACAGTCCAGTCCAGAATCTATTTTAAATAATCATTGGACAATACAAGTGAAATGAGTCCTTTTAGTAATAGAATCTCTCTCTGCATGTAATAATTTGTTTCTGAACATATTCAAACTGAAACTTGGGTGCACACAATTGATTAATAACAATCAAACAATGTTGGAGTATAGTTAATTTTTAACTCTCAACGTCGGTTTTACACTTACATGCCTTGCAGCCCCCAATTTAGTGGTGCCCCCCTCCTCCTCCTCCTCCCCCCCCCCCCCATTTTAAAAAATCCTTTCGCAACCGATCCAAACAACTCTGCTGCCCGAATCCTCAATTCCTCAAATCCTCGCACCAATTCCCACGAACACATCACTCCCATCCTCACCCGCCTACGCTGATTACTGGTTCAAAAGTGTATTGACTTTAAGATTCTCCTCCTCACATACAAAGCCCCACACTCCTCCGCCCCCCCCCCCCCCGCCCCCCCCCCCCCCCCCACCTATCTGACCTCCTTCATGACTGCACCACCCGACTCACACGTCCACCATGCAGAGACACGAGCTTCTTTCAAAGAACATATCAAAACTCGCCTGTTTCTCATGGCTCACCCCTGACTGCTTCCCCTCCCACTCCTCTCACACTGCAAATTCATGATGTTTTTGATTGTCTGCTGTCATGTTTCTTTCTTGTCTATTGAACTTTGTATTTGATTGTGAAAGGTGCCGTTTTTGAATTTGTACATTTAGTATGTCCTGGTTTTAATTTATATACTGTATGTCCTACTTTTAACTGTGCTGTTTTAACTTGTACGTTTTAACTTGTATGTTTAGTATGTGCTGTTTTAACTTGTATGTTTAGTATGTGCTGTTTTAACTTGTATGTTTAGTATGTGCTGTTTTAACTTGTACGTTTTAACTTGTATGTTTAGTATGTGCTGTTTTAACTTGTATGTTTAGTATGTGCTGTTTTAACTTGTATGTTTAGTATGTGCTGTTTTAACTTGTATGTTTAGTATGTGCTGTTATTAACTTGAATATTTTGCTTAATGTAAAATGACCTTAGGTCTAGAAAGGCGCCATTCAAATATAATGCATTGTGTGCAATGTATGTATGTATGTGTGTGTGTGTGTTATATATTCATCCTACCTTCTGGAACTGATTTCCAAGGCCATTCACTATTATTATTATTATTATTATTATTATCATTGTTAAAACTAGAATTATCCTCCCAAAGCACAGTACATTTACAAATTTACTGGAATGTATAGAAATATTTCATATCAGTATAAAGAAAACCATATAATCTCATGTTCTATAGAGGTTTGGGAGCCTTCAAGTTAATGAATATGTTTTGAATGCTTTCTGTTTTCTGATTTATTTTTTAAAAGGACACTGGCAGAAATCACACATCACTTAATTTAGAATGATTTTGCTGTCTTCACAATTGTTTTTTTTATGGTTGATTATTCACATGTTGGATGATATGTTCTGTTATTTAATATAATGGGTGATAGGCAAACTCAAACTTGGCTCCTGATGTAAATCTGGGCTACAACAATTGCTCTTAACTAGTTGGTCATCGACTTTTCATTTCTAGGTCCGGAGCTTCATTCACATCCAGTCACCAGCTGAGATTGTGACAGCAGCAAAAGTTTCACAGTCAGTGGGCAAGCAGTCATAATAGTACATAAAATCAATTTCTATCTATTTTCATGTGAGGTTTTTTTTTTTCCTTCCCACAGAAATCCAAGGTTGGTGTACAATGGCTTTTTCCCTTACTCTCAATATCAATACGTGCAGACAGGGAAAAATTCTTCTTGGAAAGTATGACCCTGGGCACAGAATGAAATAATACTACATGGGGTCCACTTCCCTGTGTTTGTGCACAGAAGTGTGTTTTTATGATGTTTTCAGAATGGATGTGAGTGGCGGCGACTACGGGTCCCCGGAGCGGACAGTTTTGGTGGCTGAATGTTCCTTAGCTACTGTAGAGAAATGTTAAAGTGTCCTACCAAAGGAGAGCAGAGGTTTACATCAGCAACATGAATCATTATTGGTTTATGATTGTTTTATAAAAAAGCTTATTTGCGATTCTACTTGTACTCTTCTGCTGTAACCCACCTCAACAACTACAATGAAGGTGCCCTTGACTGAGGCGTTTCACCCCCAGCTGCTCAAGTGGAGCTGCTCAGTAGCCAGTAGGGCTGTACTGAGCAGCTCCCAGGTGTGTGTGTGTGTGTGTGTGTGTGTGTGTGTGTATGTGTGTGGGTGTGTACGTTATATATTCATCCTACCTTCTGGAACTGATTTCCAAGGCCATTAAAGCTGCATTAAAGGTAAGTTTGGAGGAAAACAGGAAGACCAATACACTAAACCAATGGCAATGAGTGACAGCTGATTGACGGCTCAGAGCAAAGCCCTCCTCCTCTTAAAGTTAACTTCAGTTGGTCGAGGCGCAAAATTTACTACTGAGAGCAAATAGAAGAGCAAAGGTGCTATCAATGTTTCTGAGATTCTGACTCATGTATGTTCAACCAACATGGGGATTTCTTTTGCTGAATTCAAACAAAATCTCAAATTATAAAACCTAGCTACTATCTTTAAATAAGAATGTAAATACCTGCAACCAGTGTCTGAAATTAACTTTAACTACTTAATGAATTAATTAACTAATAAAGGGCTGGTAAAGTAAAATAAATTACCTGCCAAGAGTAATTTTTATCAGCCAAAATAATATGTATAATATGCATCTTTAATAGAAATATGTCATCCTGCCTTTTTTCAAAGCTATTTTGTGTATAGAATCAGGTACTGCGTGAATTCATTCAATAAAGAGACGAGCAGATTTAGAGTTTAAATTTAAAATTTGTTCACTCGCTTATGCAATGGATTTTTTTGTTCATGTTTCTTCATCGTGATCTTTTTTTCTTTTTGATGGCCTCGCATAATAGACTTGTTGTACATACTATTTCTTTGGCACTTTTCAAAAGAAAGGTGCAAAGTGCTTTACAGTACAAGGTAAATCAACAGAGAGACAAGGATGAAGACATACAACAAACTTGCAAAACGTAGGAGGGATAAAAGAGATAAAACAGATAAAACATGGAAAACAGGAGATAAACCAGGGTAAAACAGGATTAATAAAAGAGGATGAATAATAGATGCATTACAAAAAAAGGCTTTCACATGAAAATAGGTTTTGAGAAGAGATTTAAAAGATGATACTGACGAGTCAAGCATTACCCAAGCAGTGGAGAAACAGAAGTTTAGACATTTCGCACTTTGTTTAGAGCAGCGTACCAGGCAGCCAATCAGGAGCCTGACTGACAGAGCCTTTGCTTTGCTTTGCTTTGCTTTGATTGGCTCACAGTCAGAGAGAGAGCGCGTACGGTGGTCAGCAGGGACAAAGTTTGAGAAAAGACCGTACATCACCGAGGCTGTCAAACCTCATCATCTCAAAAAGTTACCGGGCGGTGTGGCAGCTTTATTGCCTTATCGATTTATCCGCCAAAGACAAATTTTACCGGCACTTGGCGCCTGGCAGGTGTTAATTTCAGACCCTGCCTGTAACTACGAATGTGTAATCATCTCGTCTGCTGATATCACCGTTAAAACACTGACTAAACTGTCGGCTGCTCTTTGTGCTGTAAGGGTCAAACCCCCCCCCACTTGATATTTTACATTCCTGCTGGCTTCATGGCTCCGGCTCCCTGTCCCCGCTCTCTCTCTCTCTCTCTCTCTCTCTCTCTCTCTCTGTGTGATGGTTTGTCTCTCTACTAGTTTCACAATTAATTCAAAAAGTAATAAGACAGCAAAGTACATATATTAATGGCTAAATGCGAATACACACACACACACACACACAAGTTCCTAACTGCTTGCCTCTCTGTCCCCATCACCCATCTCATTACCTGCGGCATTATGCATCAATAACCCCACCCCACACACACACACACACACACACACTCACCCCACACACACATATACCCCCACTGGGAAGGATGGCAGCCTCTGACAAGCCCCGAGTAAATGGGCACCGCGTCTTGGTGTGTGTGTGTGTGTGTGTGTGTGTGTGTGTGTGAGAGAGAGAAAGAAGGAAAGCGAGAGAGAGAGAGGGTGTGTGTGTGTGTGTGTGTGTGTGTGTGTGTGTGTGTGCGTCTGTGTGTGTGTGTGTGTGTGACAAGTGCTGACAGACCAGGAGCCTGGCCTCGTACAAGGTCAGCATCTGTGAGCTTCATCAGCGTATGTGTGTGTGTGTGTATGTGTGTGTGTGTGGGTGCATGTGTATGTGTGTGTGGTTACAAACAATATACCACCTGTGCCCCCCTGCCATGTCCGCACCCAGCAGATGCTCTGAAAGTCAAACTCAGTCTCACACACACACGCACGCTCACACACACACACACACACACACACACACACATACACACACATACAGTCATGAGTACCATGCAGAGTTATCAAAGTCAGCAGAGGTTAGTTGTAGTGTTATGAATGTGATAAATATGATAAAATATGGACCATAAATTCAACTCATATGGAGGGAAAACAGGGCCTAAAGGCTCACTGACACAGTTAGGGCAACTTCTCAACACACACACACACACACACACACACTCCCACACACACACACACACACACCAGATGTGGAAAGATCTGGACTAGTTATGACGTCTTGTTGTACTTGAGCAGATTTTTATAGTAAGTGTGCTACTTTTCTGAGTATTATCATTTTCTGAGTCTCTACTTTCTGTTCTTCTACTTGATTGAAAACAGTGAGATCTGGAAACAGTCATTCTGGACTTCACCTCCCAGAAAAAGTACGCTGGCTCCGATAAGAGTAAAAACTCAACTGAAGCAATACATTATTTCAGCACTTTTCCTCCTCTGACTCTAAGACAACTATATACTCAGCATGTGTTCTCGTGGTAAATCAGGGCAGAGCCACCCAAAAACAAATCAGCCACAAAAATTGATTAGAATTTTATTAAAAGTTCAATAAAACAGTCTGGTATGTGAAGACAGAATGTTTGAATTTTAAGTAGAGCAAAACAGCGAAACCCAACGGGAGGTGATACGGTGACTGCAGGGGCCAGGGGGAGGCAATATTGTTATTGCCTCCCTTGGTGGCGACTTGCTTCCAGTGTTACATTGTTATTAGAGAGCGACATAAAAAATCAGATTAAATGTACATGACAGGAGGCAATGTCTCCAAGCGGAGTCAAGATTATGACAAGCCTGTGCCGTTTACTGGGTCTGGATGATTTATTCCCCCTCTGGAGAAGTGGAGGAGGCAAGCAGGGTGTTTTCTAATTCCTTTCTTCATCATCTCCACAGCCATCAGTCAAAGCACTGGAGAGCAGGAGCTAAATTTGATGGAGAGATAAATAGGCTATAAATGCTGCCAAGGTACATTTGTGCATCTTTGTTATTTCAAGCAGTGTTTGAGATTTAACTTTTGAAGATGTGCGTATTTGTTTTGCCCCTTTTTGAGAGAGGGTTTTGTCTTACTGACCTTTTATCATGCTGGCTTACATTAGGCAGTTGACATGCTGAGTCGGGTCAGAGGAGGTTATTTGATGATAACTAATTGGAATTACAGCAAATAACATCCACATGAGTTACTTTTATATTGGCAAATGAGATAGTTAACAAACAAGTGTGTTAGTTCAATATTGGAAATTCAGATTTTTGACAAACTACACATTTTAGGATAAACTGTTGAACAGTCCACAACCTTTATTTATGACAACATATTGTTTTGATTGGTGGCAGCCATTCTCCACTTTTCTCTTACAGAATAAAAACAGACCAATAACTCAAATAAAAGTCCAATAACTAGGTTACTAGGTTCAACTCTAGTTTAACTGGTGGTATTCCTCTTCCAAACAACAGGAATTGTTTTTTTAGTTTTTGCATGAATGATTTAAAAAACCAACAACAACAACATTTAATTATTTAAATGACCTTTAAAATTCAAAAGCGAGGTCCTGAGTTGTGAATCAAGCTCCAGATGCAATTTGATCCAAGCCTCGTCAGTTCTGAAAATCTCTCCACCGATAACACTTTAATCGTCCAAATTGAACTTGCATGTCTTTGTGTGTTTTTGACAGTCCATTCGCCCAGATGCATAATTGCTCTGAAATTCCCCTGGGATGCACAGTTTCATTCCACATACGCCAAAGATTTCTTGAACCCATGCCCTTGGCCTCAGTTAAGAGGCAGGAAACCGTGGTTATTGGAAGTTTAATGAAAGGCTATTGAAAGATGGTGTTTTGTAATTATCAAACAAAAGAATCTATTAAGGAGTTCTGTGGACATAATGTTGGTGCGGCTGGCCCTAATATAAAGTGGGATGCCTTTAAGTGCGCACTTAGAGGTCATGAAATTCAATATTCCTCACAAAAAGCAACTCAGACTAGACTGGGGGAAGAAAAAAGAAAGAAAGAACTAAAACAAAATTAATTTTCCTAACCCTGGAGCTAGAGATTCTTGTGAATACATTGACTGAAGTGCAGGATAAACCAGAGGAAAGCAAAATGAATTGGAATATGCTAGAACGACACAAGCTTATTATCAATATGAAGCAAGAATAAACAGCAATGAGCCCCAGCTGGGTTGCCAGGTCTGATGTTTAGAGACCATAAAACACTCAGTGACCCCAGGTTGCATTACTGATGATATGTCAAAGATGTACACATAAACCTGGATTCTGGATCTGTTTTCCTCTGTATTTTTTCTTGTTATTTCTTATTTCTTGTTGTTTTTACCTTTTTGGCCTTTTGGGGTGATATTTGTTCATGATACTGTTTTTCTTTTGCCTGTTTAATCTTTGCAGATGAAATAAAAAGCTCTTGGGCACACTGGCACATTCGAATACTACTAACCCTGCTTATACATGCATTTTGCCTGCATGGGTTTGAATACCTGCCCCTGCTATCTGTATGGGGGTTTCATCTTTCTCTAAACACACACACACACATCAACTTTGTGCTCTATTATATCCCCTCTGCTATTCATATTTATCTTGTTGAACAGGAGTATAGACAGGAATACAGATAGGAACATGTTGAATGTTACTCCTGTTTAATGCATTTTACATAGAGCAAAAGAGAGAAAAGTGCACACAAACATACATATGCATTTGCACACAGACGCACATACCCTTGGTATTCAGTTTCAGTGCACAGATTCCCCTAGCTTCTCCTGGTATAATCTCCCACTGACTTGACCTCATATCAATAATTCATTTAGCCCAGAAAAACTCCACACTCACATATAAGCTTAAAACTTTTAGTTCCGGCGTTAGCACTTCTTGTGAGGCCAAAACTCTGGATGAGCCTTATTTCCTCCTGACACCGGACTGACGTAAGATGCTGGGTTCCCTCTCACTCTCTCTCTCTCTCTCTCTCTCTCTCTCTCTCTCTCTCTCCCTACACCCCCACCCCCATGGCTCTGATCTCTCTCCTCTCCTTTCCCCTCCCTCTCTCTGTATGTTTATGTGTGTGTTTGCCTGTAAGGACACAAGCAGTTTGTTCAAACTCTGGCGTGTTTACTCCTTTAATTTGGTTTAATTTGGTTTGTTTGGGCAGGTGAGAACAATGCCATTTGAACTCAGGTGGCACTAACGGCACGAAGACACCAGAAAATGTGAGTCTTGGTCCTCTTCCAAGCGAACTGCGGTGCGAGTGAGAAGGTAATCTGAAACAACTGCAGAAAACTGTGCGGAAATGCAAGGTGTTATGGGTACAAGGAGACGCATGTTGACATCTGAGAGCTAGGAGTTTCTCATACTTGGAAAGCCTAGCATGACAAAATGATCCATATGATGCTCATATTCAGCAATTTCTTCATCTGTTCTTAACTGGTAAATAAATAAAGAGAAGGTAAATTAACACAAAGAGCACAGACAAGTTCATCATGATTAGCTAAAGTTACAAGGACTAGAATCAGTTTTGTTTTCATTCCCCTCTGCTGCCAAAATCTCCAACCTTGATTGGTGAGTGTGAACCTGAATGAATGAACCCAATACAAAAATGCAACCAAGTCAACTTTTCCACTCTGGTTTGGACCAAAGAAAACAAATTGTAGGGGTGAGCAGTGTGTGTGTCTGTGTGAGTGAATGGTCTTCTATTTTTGTCAGATGTCCTCACAAGGATAGCAAGATAGGGTTCTCACCTTGACAAAGGCGCAATTTTAGAGGTTAAAGTTGGAATTGCTGTCAATGGCATATTTTTTACAGATATAATAATACAAACATGGATGTGTGTGCAAGTGTGCATATTTCTGTGTGTATGACTGTTTGTCTGTGTGTGTGTGTGTGTGTGTGTGTGTGTGTGTGTGTAGGTGTATGACAGGGCAGCATATGGCGAGCCCTGCATGCAGTGAAATATTAAAACGCACTGTCAGCAAGAAGGGCACCATGTGTGTGTGTGTGTGTGTGTGTGTGTGTGTGTGTGTGTGTGCGCATGTGTACGTGTGTGTGTTTGTTTGTGTGTGTTTGTGTGTGTGTGTGTCCCATGGGGAGTAGAAATCTGCCGGAGATGGACAACTGGGCATGACAAGCTCCCACTGTGACGCACACACACACATACACACACACACACACACATATACTTTCTCTCTCTGCCTCTGCCAACTTGTCCAGTTGGCCTTATCTGCTGGTGGGACTAAATGCCATCACACACACACACATGCACACACACACTCACAAATGCACAGACGTACACACTCAATGATTTATTTCTATGTGTCAAGGGTCCCATAAACACATTGTTCAATGTATCTGTTTACTTTGTCACAATGGAAATGTTGTGTATGCACTATGAAGTGTGTGTGTGTGTGTGTGCGTGTGTGTGTGTGTGTGTTTGAGAGTTTTTCTGAGTAAATTCAGTAAATCCTTCACCTCCTCCTCTCCCCCTCACATCCCTCTCTTCCCTCCTCATCCTCCCTTACTTGCTCAGACTGACTAATCCTGACTTGAAGTAATATAGAAAAATCCTTTCTTTCTTACATAATCATTCTAGGATCAAAGGAATATTTTGTCATCTATTGGTATCTATCAGTATCAGGGGGAAACATGCTCTAACCCTTGCACTCCTTCCTACTGGTTGCTTATAATCTTCAATTTAGGCTTATTCTACTGTTGCACTCAGTGTAAATCGCTTTGGCTGAGAGCGCCAGCTAAATGAGTAAAATGTAAAAAAAAAAAAAAAAAAAAAAAAAAAGAAGTACTGCAATCTAAAACACATTTATGGAAGGAAGGCGGGATGGAGGAAAGGAGGGAAACAGGAAGAAAGTAGGGAAGGGAAACATTTCTGCCAGTTTGTCCAAATTCTCCACTTTATGGTCTAGTAACTTCTGATCAGTAAGCTGTTTCACTTCACTGAAAATACTCATACATATACTACATACCAGTCAAAAGTTTGGACACATTTTGTTTAATTTTTACTATTTTCTACGTGTTGGAATAATAGTAAATGCATCAAAACTATGAAATAACACAAATGGAAGTATGCAGTGACCAAAAAAGTGATCAAAACTATCTTATATTTTAGATTATTTAAAGTAGCCGCCCTTTGCCTTGATGGAAAGGCAAATGCTTTGGAAAGAAAATCAAACTTCACTATTTACAGTATATTTGTCAAAAAAACAAATTTCAAACATTTAAGCCATTCGATCAAAATGGCTTTAAGAGAATGAAAAACATAGTACATTCAATCAGGTGTGTCCAAACTTTTGACTGGTAGTGTATAAGATAAGATAAGAGAGCACTTTATTGATCCTCTTGGGTGAGGTGGTCACAACCGACTGGCACGGGGGTCGCTGATGGTGTTGAACAGACCGATGGCTGCAGGCACAAAGGAGCGCCTCAGGCTCCGTCCTGCAGCGTGGGAGGAGGAGCCTGTGGCTGAAGCTGCTCCTCATCAGAGAGGGTGAGAGGGGCTCTCCAGGATGGCATTGATCTTTCCCCTCATCCTCCTCTCTGCCACTGCCTCCAGAGTGTCCAGTTCGTGTCCCAGCACAGAGCCAGCCTTCCTCACCACATGTATATATATATATGTAGTGTATATTATATGGTGTAGTACCTGTTGAACAGTGAGGTGTCTGACTATACTGACTGCCACACTACATGGTGTGCAACCTGCAGAAGTGCCAAACAGAATTTGACGAGGCTTTAGCAGGCCAATTTGCTCTGTGAACTGAAAGTACAGTGGAAATGCCAGAGTGTCGTATTGATTATGTTAATAGCCCTCCTGTTTTCCAGGTTTGAATGCACTGACAAAACAGTAGGTTAAAACACCACCCCTAACGCTATGCAGTACGAATCATGGCAACATTAATCAATCGCATGTATTAACAACGTGACATTCGATGCGTGGCGGCATTTGGACTTCATTATTTCTGCTACGGCGTGTTGTTGTCATGCCGTGAATGTGCAGCGGGCTTGATGCGTGTCGATCAGCTTGACGTTTTGGCTCCATATTCTTAGTGAAATAACACGGTGGCCACGAGGTTAAAAGGCAAACTGTCGGCTTCACGGGGTATTTTGTTTTTTTCAGCAGCTCTCTACATGTTCTCTCCATTTCATGCAGGTACTAAACACCATGTATGTATGTAGCGTGTTTAGCAGTAGATACAGCTGAACTCACCATTGTGATTCTGTAAGCATAGTTTACAGACAGCAGGAACCTCTTTCTTCTCTAATGGTAGCAATAACTCACACACATACACACACATGTACGTGCACGCGTGCACACACACACTCACACGCAGCTTAATGGCTTTTATAATGAATGGCCTAAGATAGTGGGCTAAATGGTTGTTGCCATGGTGATAGGGTCGATCGATCAGGAAGTATTGATCGGGCATCGATAAGTTCCAGACAGCAAGCTACTGGAATAGCCAATGAGGACGTGTGTGTGTGTGTGTGTGTGTGTGTGCGTGCCTGTGAACGTGTGTTTGAGGGATAGGGATTAGGTACGTGTACATGTCTATCTGTGTTCTTGTGTGTGCATGTGTGCACGTGGATGTGCGTGTTATTGCCTGTGTCAATACGTGTGTGTGCATGCACGTATGTGTGTGTGTGTGTGTGTGTGTGTGTGTTGAACCTGCGTGTCAGACATTCCACCACAGTAGCATGGATATTGCTGACTGAAAGGACTACGCTGACTTTGGCCCATTGGTCACCTCACCCAGTGTGTGACAAGAAGATTCAGTTCAATTCAATTGAACTTTATTGTCCCCTTCTTGCAGCCTGGTGAAAATACATAAAATGCAATACATAAGCTTATAACAGGAAAATACAATGTACATAAAATCCTCATAGCATAAAACATGAAACACATCCAACTGTCACTACCCTACACCCTCCTTCCTATTTTGACTGGCACTAAAATCATCTCTGTCTGTTCGGTCTTCTGTCCATTGCGCATGCTAACACTTTAGCATACAGCATGCTAGGTAGGCTAATTCTCGGCGACCAGCATGATCCAAAGTATGAATATAAACCTTTTAGTAATCCAAAGTTGTTTTTTATTCTATAGATTCATAACTGTAGATTCATAACTTCAGAAAATATAATCTCAATCTTCATCATCAGTAGGGTTGCCAGATTTTCATCTTGGTAAAACTGGACACTGTGCGTGTGCACATTAATTCGCGTCCATGTGCACGTGGGTGGATGTGCATATAGAGCTCAAACCCAAGTAACCTATTCAGTTTTATCAGTATCAGTAATTCAGTTTTGTCAGCAGCCTATCATTCAGCAACAATATTATACTTTATATGCCTGTTAATTAATATATTCAATATTGAATTCACTGATAACCTTTGGAAACAGTTGGCCAACACACGCATCGGGCGGAACGCTTCCAGTCATATCAATGCTGTGTAGCTAAATCAAAGTGAGCCAGTAAACCAACTAGCCTAAATATAGTGAGAATAAAAAATTACAGAAAAGAAGAAAAAAGTGCAATCAAATATGGGATTCTTCTCATGCTGAGAGTGGCAAGCCGCTTGCCTCTCTTACCTTTTTATCTCCATCATACAGGCCCACTGATAACATAGCCCATTCAAAACTTTGCGCTATGCGGCCCACACAATAAAACACCCATCCACGTGGGGTGATATGGTCACTTGTGATTGCTGGAATTGCCCTTGCTCTAGTCATGAGCCTATCAAAACGATTTTAGCTTGTTAAAGCAACAGACAACCACTCGTGACAGGGAAATATAGACAGGGCTAGACATCTGAACGTCTGGTCAAGCCTTCTGACCGGACCCGGACAATGCATCTGAAAACCGGACAGTCCGGCCGAAAACCGGGCATCTGGCAACCATAATCATCAGTGAAGTCGAATCAGCATGAATCAATGGCGCACTTTAGCTGTCTGGCAAACTTCGCTCACTTGCTGTGTAAACACAACAAGCTTGAAGACTCACAGGACGAGAGATCTTCTGCCACTGAAAGTGGTTCCAAAGAGTCATTTTTGGTCTATTTTCCCCTAAAAAAAGGACTGGCAGACATTTTAGACGTGTCATTAAATTAACTAAACACCCAGCCTTAGAGCTTTTCAGATATTGCTAGTCGCCTATGATAAAGCGTTAGCATGCAAACTGGTCTCAGCGATCAACCAGACTCACAGAGGTGATTTTGCTGCCAATCCTCCTGTCACATATCAGGTGAGGTGGCTTTAAAATCCTTTAAAGTTTGAGTTTTTGAATGTTGCATTTGAACGTTTGAATGCAATGTTCAGTACAGCTGCCACTGCTGAACAGTCAGCCAAATGATGTGTTTGCTGTGGTAAAACACCAGCTTTCATGCACCATTCACATGACAACATCACTCGTTATGCGGCAGCCATCTTAAGTGTACCTGTCACACAGCCATTCAATAAGGTGACTTAAAAGGGAATGTTCATTTTGTCCGTTCTAATTATACAGTAAAGCATCATTCCTGTCATTTTCACAGCTGGAATACATTCTAACTCAATGTTCCTAGACACCCTAAAGAAAAGGAACTAGAGTATTTTTAAGATACTACACACATTTCACTTTTATTATTATACAAATATCACTACTAGAAATGTCCCTAAAGCAATATTATAGGTGTATCATCTACTTCTACTTCACTATAATATAATACCATAGGAGATAGAAACTACCATAAAGGGGCCTATAAACTTACTAATACCACAGACACACTATAACTTCCTATTATAGGTATATTGTACAGTATAGTGATTTTTCATCAGGCAGTGCCAAACAATTTTAATTCAGTGTTGATAAAACTCAATTATTACATAATACTGTATGCTTAAATTGCTGTTGTATGTTTCATAAAGGTTTATTCGCCTCCTTTTCTGTGTTCACATGTGAGTGGGTTTGAAGGTAATTTCTTTTGGCACCTCAGTAGCAAATTAAAGGAAAATCCACCTTTGGATACTCTGACACAGCTATATATCATCAATCTGTGATGTCCAATGCAGGATTTATTTTGTGTTGTAATTGATTTTTTGGTGTACCCACTTTCCCTCAACCTGCTTCGTCTACTTCTACTTCAGTTACTGATTTCCCACATTTCCCAGAATGACTTTCAACAATCTCGACAATCAGTTGTTCAAATAAAAAAAAAAGCTGTCAAAGAGCACATTATATTTCACACACTACTGATGACAGATCCCCAAAGATACATGCTGTGCATTGCATTCTGGTCTATTGAGGCTAATGACAGTGTAGAAATTTGTATCTGCCTCTTCTACAATGGATTTCTCCTTACAGGACTGTTGAACGATGGTGCAAAATGTTGAATCTAGAAAGAAGCCATTGCTCTTTGATTCTGAGAGGACACCAAAACCTTTTGTTTACGTTGATATTTTAGATAGCTGACAAATTTTGTGCTATCGAACTCCATTGTAGCTGTGCTGGAAATATCTCAAAATGACACATTGTCGTCTACCAGGCCATTTCTTGCCCTGATGAAGACCTTATGGCCAAAATCCATTGGCTCTAAGGCTTTTTAAATTTCAAGCTTTTAGTCTCTTCCCTCCTTACTGGTTTTAGAGAGCCGTGGACTAATTTGTGTCTACAGTTCAAGAGTTTACTTTTTTTCTCACTGGAGGTTTTCTGTCTTACAGCTAGTATCATTGTTTTCTATAGATTTGATGCCTGTTCCCAATAAGCTCCTATAAACCTAAGGACTCCACAAGAGACCCGAGTGTTACTTCTGTCTGCCAGATTGTTGTCTATGTTTGACCAGTTATCTGTGGGAATAAGACAAATACACCACCAAACAACAAAATAGGCCCAGAAATGCAAGGTACATTGCTAATAGGTGTTTTTTTTCAGGCTGAACAGCACCACACACCATGAGAGAATCCTACAGCTGCAGGAAATCTAACCTTTAGCTACTAGCATGCTACTGGCTAATGCTAATGAGCCAGACACAATGCATCAGTGTATTTAGTTGGGTGTAAATGCACTTTAATCCAGATTTGTATTGGTGGAATCCATCATAGAATATAAGGTTTAGTTTTTGATGTCAAAATGGAGCTTTATAACACTAAATTATATCAGACACTCAAACAGCTCCGGGGCTCTGCAGCCTGGTGTGTCATTATCTGCAAACTACGCTCTTGAGAAAAAAGATGCTATGTCAAACCATACTTGGTTCTCTGGGGAACTCTTTTCAGGTCTAGGTATAACCCACTCTAGAAGGTTCTACCCTGAACTTTGAGTGAATGGTTCATCTTAGAACTGTCTGAAAATGGGTCCACCTATAACCAATATGTAAAACTTTCCTCCTGGAACCTTAGATGGAGGGTTTTTCATAAAACCACTGATAGAGAGTTGTTCCTAAAACCCTTCATGAAGAGTGTCTCCTAGATCCCTCAGTAGAAGGTTATTTTAGGATTCCCATGCGGACGGTTCTTCCAGAAACCCTTGATTGAGAGTTCTATATAGAACATTTAAGCATTTGAACTACTTATGAAGAGTGCCCCTCTTTTCCAAAAATGATTCTTAGGTGTGTTGCACCATCAAGATGAACCAGGCAAAACAAGTCCATCTTTGTTTTGACAACTTTTATAAAGGCTTGGTTTCAAAACAAAATGTCTCACCATGTTGTGGTGCAGACTCGATCACAGAAATCCCAAAACTCGTCTTCTCCTGCGTGACTACAGCTTGTGCTCTTAAAGGGACAGCGCTTAATTAAAGGAATTTTCCTACAAATACAAATTATTGATTTTTCAATAAAACAAATGAAATACAAATGTTTCACAAAGTAAACCAATGTTTCAGAACATATACATAAAATAATTCTAGTGCTTTTGAAATGCTTGAAAAAAAAAAACCAAAGCAATACTTTCAGGGCGCAACAGGTGCAGTAAGTCCCAATTAGAACCCTTTTCTCCACAAAAGTCTATTGAGGAACCCCTTCCTGCAGAAAAAGGAAATCGTTCTTGGTAGAACCACACGCCTCTCCAAAGAACCCTACTGGAACCTTTTCTGTAAGAGTAGAGCGTGCACTTGGCCTTGCCCTTCACTCTCTCGCTTGTCATTGCAGCGCTGTCGAACCGATCAGTCGTGTAACTGGAATTAGGTCAGTCACGGCTTAGTCGAGAGTCTTGGTCTTATACCGCCTCACTACAGAGAAGCCTGAGCATTGATCCGTGATCAAGTTCTGCTCATCAGCTGTTTGGTTGCTGGCAGAGCAGATTTAATTAATGCAGATCTGGCCGGTCATGCAGCTGCAGGCTCGCAACTACCTGCTGCTCCTGCCTCCCAACGCTTCAGCCATGTCACAACAGCACATCAAAGAGATTTCATAATGTCTGATATTATATAATAATTAGAGCTCCTGTAAGTTGGACTCCTCTCTGTGTAGCCAGTATCTCCCATCATGCAGCTCTCAGCAAGGACTGAGCTTGGAGGAACACTGATATTCTTCTGACCGGATTTCTGTGTTACGCTTGTTCAAATGAAAGGTTTAATAAACATAAAGACAGCGATTCACTTAACCACACGTGAGCGACAGGACTAGTTTTTTTTTAATATATTGTCAGAATCTGCTTTGTTCATGTTTGTTTATTTGCTAGACGTATAATTTTCACACCTGTTTCCCCATACAGTGGCAGTGAATGGAGAGAGGAAAAAAAACCCACAATTCTCCAATTGTTTCTACCGGAGACAGATAACAGAGAACTGTCGATTTTGGGGTTATATCATGGCCAGGAAGCTACACAATCAAGGAACTACCAAAGCTCAACATTATGCTCAATTCCGATTTTGTTTTACCTGTTCTCGTTTATGTTTCCAAAGTGACCCATATCCAACATCAATAAGAACAGACCTGGATGATCAAATGAACAACAACAAATGATGTCACATTTGTGAGAGATTAAATCACGGAAGCTGGTGAAAGTGAAGGTAAAATTGCGGTCCGAGTGTCAATTTTAAAGAACTGGTGCAGTGCCCGTTCAAAACATGCCTCCGGTATTGCTGCTTGCAGCTTTCTCGAGAACCGCTCATCAAAACGACTTCAAACTCAATACTACACGTCCTTGGGTCCCCAACAATACACCCACCAAGTGTGAAGTAGATCGGACGAACGGTTCTCAAGATATGTGAAGGACACACATACAGAGAGAGATTCCTTGCTTTATAGTAAGATATTTGCAGTGGAAGTCGGATGAGACTCGGTCTGCTGATGAAGGTAACTTCCATGTTGTTGCTGTCCTCCATCTTTTTCTGACGTGAGTCAACGCAGAGTGACAATCACAGTGATCTGCTGTGGAGTGTGAGGTAAAAACCACATGAAGTACGATCTGACCGGTCGCACTCGGGTCGCATTGTCACATAGTATTTAGATATGTCTCAGATCTAGAACCCAAATCTGATTTAAAAGATCAGATGTCAGGTTTTTTGGTGTTCACATTACTCTGAAAAAATCACGGTAGGATTTTGGCCACTTCCACCTGTAATGTGAACGCAGCCCTTGTGTTTCATCATATGTATCACCTGTACATTCTCCACTGGTCTGTAGTGTGTGCCATGCCTTTTTATTATTGCAGGCACTACTAAACAAAAACACACTCATTTTCTCATTTGTGAGAGCTGCTTCAGTTTTACACATTTCCATAATAAGTGACATCAGCCATGTTTTTGTGCAGCCTTACACTAGCTGATGTTGAATGCAGTTGACTTGTTGCCCAGTAAAACTGTCTGACTTCATTTGGTACTGGACAAATACAATCATTTAGGCACCGGTGATTTTAATGTCCCATCGATACAGAGCGATAGAAAAGATAATAGAGGAAGTGAAAATAAGAGAATGAGAGAACAAAGGAGACATAAAGAGATGGAGGGTGAGAGAAAGAGAAAGGGAAAACCAATATAGTGAAAGAGAATAATTTCTACCAGTCTGTTCAGTCAAAGTAAGCAAGTCTAAAGTCTGAAATAAATTCTAATTTATCTGCTTAGCATAACTTTGTAAATGTTCATTTCATTGTTTATTTGTCAACAGAAGTTTCCAACAGCTGTTTGGATAGCGGAGTGCTGAGTGCTATTGGTCCATAGGTCGCCATGGTTTCCTAATACTCATACATATTCATTAGACTGTTGATTCTGGAAATGTTTCTGTGTGTGTATCTCTACAGTGTATGTGTATGAATCATATACTGTATATGTGTATATATATACTGTGTGTGCGTGTGTGCGTGTGTGCGTGTGTGCGTGTGTGTGTGTGTGTGTGTGCGCGCGCGGGTGTCTGCACCATATTGCAGATATAGCTATCTGCTGGCCACAGCTGTGAAACTATTGGGAATATTTAAATATTTAACGTCTTGAGATATCATTTTCATGAGCTTCAATCCCCTTATCTGTTTCTCTGTACATGCGTACGGTATGTGTGTGTGTGCATTTATACATCAGTATGTGTGTGTGTGTTTGCTCCAATCTGCATGTATGGATTTGTGCCTCTAGACTTTCATTTTTGTGTTAATGTGTCTGAGTGTGTGTGTGGGTGTCCTTACATATTGTAGGCTATGTGTATATATAGGTGTATATATATGTGTGGAGGCTCATTTGCAAACAAAACAGCTAAAGTATACAAACTAATTAAAAACGTGACTTTTGGCTTTTAGATGTGTGTGACAAAGATGTGATGAAGTACAATAAAACTGAGCCAACTGTGTTTTTACTTTGGGCCAGAGGAGGAGAACAGGTAAACTGCTAGTAAAACCAGTAAAAGCAAGCAAACTCTTTCTACTTTGGCCAGATAGGTAAACTGGTAGTAAATTAGTAAAACCAGCAAAAGCGATCCCACTGGAGCAGGAGTCAGCATGAAGAAATGAGGAGGAGAGGATGTTTGAGAGAATAAAATGCAGACAGACAGTCAGATAGAAGAAGTAATAGAGAGGCAGAGAGAGGTGAATATTACTGACAGTATATGTGACTGTCTGTATACACATTCACCTATAAGCAAATGCATATTTATTTGAATTTATAATATAATTTAGATTTTTCTGTTATTGCGGCAGGGGCGTCTCTCTCCTTCTCTCTCTGTTTCTCCTTCTTTCTCTTTCACAGAATATTTCTCTGTTTCCCTTTCTATCTCTCTCTCTCTTCTCAAGCATGAGATTACCAAAGGGGACAGTGAGCTATCAGTATAACACAAACACACACTCCCACACACATATATACACACACACACAGACACACACACACACACACACATACACTCATACATGAGTGAGAACACACATGCGCCCACTTGAACAAGCAAATGCACACTGGTGCACACAGAGCCAAAAACACACACATACACACACACACACACACACGCACATACACACACACAAAGTCAGACACACACACTCACACGCACAGAGGCAGGCAGTTGTAACAGTCAGCAGGGACAGTTAGTTGAATTGCACTCATTTAGATGGAATGGCCATTTCACACTGCCTGCGCATCTGAGTGTGTGTGTGTGTGCGTGCATGTGCGCGCGCACGTGTGTGTGTGTGTGTACATATTTTTGCGCTGAGCAGAGCTTTGGGAATAAGACACTATTACCTGAGAGAGTCCATGAGAAACTCGGTAAATATTGACAGAGAGAGAAGCAGAGAGACACAGAGCGAGAGCGAGAGAGCGAGATGAGCCGGAGATATGAACCCTGGGGGGGCTGTGGATTGATAATTTAATGGTTTCACTGGGAGAGAAGATTGGAATGAGACGAGAGTGGGAGGGGAAGGTGGATTAGAGGAGGAGGAGGAGGAGGAGGAGGAGGAGAGGGGGGGGGAGGAGAAGAAGAGGTGGGATTTGAACCCTCGCTGTTGCCATGGCAGCATTCGGTTGTAAGATGGAGGAAATGACCACAACTGCGTAGAATTTGCAGAGCAAGCGTTTCCATTCAAATAAGTCGGGGGGGGGGGGAGAAGAGCAGCGTCCCGTGTGGCATTCTGGGTCGAGGTCATGAATTCAATTTTGTCCCGCGGGTCCCGCTTAGCATTCCGGTTTTAGGTCTTTAGTTCTGTCTTGAACCGCTGCAAAGATATCTTGGTGGACAGACACACAGAGAAAAAACAAACAAACAAACACAAACGCACACACAAAAAAAAAAGACACAACAATGAAATGCATCTCGGCTTTGGATGTGTGACAGAATCAGCATCCTTGATCTGTCATTTGGTTTGACGGCTGCCGAAGAGCTACTGATACGGTTGCCATGGAAGGAGCATTGGTTCGGTGCATGAGAGTCAGAAAACGGGTGCACTGCCACTCTGGTTCTATAATTTTTGTGTTATAGTGATAAAGATCCGCGCGGACGGTGTTACACATACACACGGTGCATTCAAGTACTCGCAAACTTCCGCTATCAGCCAGCCATCGGTCTCATTCCTCATTCCCGTCAGCGTTACAAAGTTATCATTTCTTGCCATTTCACAGTCTGTTGACAGCGGAGACGGCCAAATATGTTAGAGTCAGTGCAGCTGGAATCAGGATAAGCTAACAAAATTGCTAAACAGATTTGCAGATTTGGCTCACCGAAGGATCTAAAAATGTGTTTTTCCCCCTCTGGTGTTATTTTCACACTCAGCCCAATTCCTCCTCCATGTAAATCTATATGGCCATATAGTTCTATAGATCACTGAACACTGAGCTTCATGTCCCTTTAGAACTTAGACTTAGAACTTAGAACTTAGACTTCAAAGAAAAATCCTCCCTCTTATGCTCTTACACTGTTAGATGTCATCAATCTGTGATGTTCAGTATATTCCAGGATTTATTTTATGATGTGATGAAGTGTTGTAGTTTACTTTTTTGTTGCACCCACTTTCCCTCAACCTGCCTCGTCTACTTCTTCTTCAGTTATTGATTTCCTACATTTCCCAGAATGCCTTTTCGACAGCTCCCCTAGAGAACGGGCCGGAACTTGTTGTATTCAGCTGTAGGTTATACGTGTTGGAGGAGAGAGTGATAGTGATAGCATAGTAAGAGTAAAAGAGCAAGTTTTTTTCCGGTACAGAAAAAGTGAGAGTTGCATCCCTCACTCAAAACACAACATGACTTGAGGCTGCATTGCATTCTGGTCTATTGAGGCTACTGTTGGTGGAGAAATTGGTCTCTCTGCCTCTTCTAAAATGGATTTCTCCCTGTATGATTCTTGAATATTGGTGCAAAAGTCTAGCCCTTTCATGCATGAATTATTAAATCACAAAGACATTTTTTTTTTATGTTTGTTTTTACTTTTAACAAGTGAAAAATCATGCCAATGACTTTTTTTTTCCAATATATTTTATTTTGAAGGAGTTAGGTATCTGTCCACTGCAGTGGACACCATGCATCAACAGTATAAAAAGTGATTCAATGGAACTCAATATAGGTCAGAAAAAACATATGTTTTTAAAACATTTACTGAGAGCAAATGGTATAAATACACATAAGAACATTTTTTTTTAAAAACATATGTTTTTTCGGACATCTTATTTAGTTGAAAAAAAAATATTTTTACCTGTCTGGTTTTCTGAGAATAAAAGAATTTAACAGATATTCCTGAGGTACTTGGTGGATCTCCTCTCCCCTCCGCCATTTTGAATTTATGATGCAATATCTCAAAATGACAAAGAGAGCCAAAGATAATAATCAAATGGAATTGTAGACAACGCGTTGGAGGTCCGCCACCTGGTGGTTGGGACATGGTACTACAACTTAAATGGTTCAAAATGGCTTCCAAATATCTGTCCACTGTAGTGGACACCATGCATGAAAGGGCTAGATAGAAGCCCTCGCTCTTTGATTCTGAGGGACTGACACCCAAACCTGACATTCACTATTTATATTTTAGGTAGATGAAGAATTTTCTGCTATCAAACTCCATTGTAGCTGTGGTTGAAATATCTCGATATGATCTCACGTCATTTACATTTGCCAAGTTATCCATGGGAATAAAGAAAAATACACAACCAAACAACAAAATGGACACAGAAATGCAAGGTACATCGCCAGTAGCTGTTTATTATCAGTGTTGAAAGTTTTAGGATGGATTTTTTTTTCAGACTGCTAAAATCTTAATAAATGGGTTAACATATGCCTTAGTATCCTGAATCACATGTCACAGCTACAGTATGTTATTCAGTTTTCTCAGGTTATCTGCATTATTGTAAATGGCATATATCATATTTACATGAGCCAAATCACAAAGAGAACCTTTGACTATCCCTAAATGGATATGCAACCAAAGTCATTTTGTGTCCTGTGAGTGTATTTGACAGGAGAAACATCATACTGCTGAATTTCACCTTTGGTTGCTCCGTAACATGCAGACGATTATGAAAAAACTAATCTTCATATACATAATTTCCCAGAATCGTTATTTATATTACTAATCATGTTTATTTTGGTCATCTTAACCAAATGCATATGGTCACTTTGTGTAAAATGCAGAGAAAAGAGATTACATCAGTCTCACCTATACTGCATTGATAATAATCCTGCCACTGAACAGGTTTCTAAAAAAACAAGAACAAAATAAGCAAATTCATTAATAAATGAAGCAAATGGTAAAAGAAAATTGTAAAATGCCAAAAATGGGGTTAAAGATTTTCATGCCTCATTAGCCATTGATTTCTGTCAGCACAGACTGCAGTGCTTTCTCATCAACAAAGGGCAACAGCAGTGCAGCAATGATGTAAAGTGCTTCCTGTGCCCGCGGTTTAGAAGTGTATGCATGGATTTACATTGACTTATCGTGTGTGTGTGTGTGTGTGTGTGTCTATATGGTGTGTGAGTGAGAAAGTATACAGGGTGACAGATTGCAATACATCAAGCAGAGAGGTTTACACAGAGAGGTAACAGTGGTGGAAAAAAATATATTTATGGAACAATTAGCAATACTTAAACTTCACTGTATTGTCGTCATGACAACACTAGGACAGTGTTGGTCAGGGTTCATGTGGTTACAAGACAACAGAAGGCGATAATGCTTAATAGAGGAGGATAGAACAGACTGGAACAGAATAAAATAGGAGAAGTGACGTAAATCAAAACCAAAGAAGAGGAGATGACTAATCGATTGGAGGGAATTGTACAGACTACACTCTAAAAAGTAATGCCTTTCTTTAACTTATAAAAAGTGAGGTAAGTGGTTGCATTGGACTTTTTGAGTTGAGTCAACTTCAAGGCTTTTTTAAGTAGAATGAACACTGTAACATTACTTAACATGAACCCAGTAAAATCAGGTTGAGTTAACTAATACTACTGATATTACTTAGTTAGATAAACTTAATTTTCTTGGTAAAGGTAACTCACTTGCACATGATATTGAACGTAATTAAAATGAGTACAGGTTACTTGTAGATAAAATGTAAAATAGTAAAATTAACCTAATCACACATGTGAATGAACTCCATTAAATTGAGTCCAGGCTACAACCTCTGGTGAATAAATTATGCTACATTCATTTCTCTAAAGGTTTTGTTGTTATAATTTCTATATCCCAAGCACTACGTTTTGATTAACTTTACATAAATAGATTTTCCTGTCAATAACAATTTCAAATTAAGAAGAACAAGATGGAAAGACAGATTTAAGATTATAACATTTATTTAACTCTTCACAACCCACTGTTTCAAAGGTTTCACTTCTAACAGTGCCATAGATTGCAAAACAGGCCATAACTGCTGAATTGCGCACACAATACTGTTGAATATCTACCTCATGAGGTAATGACAATGATGGTACAGAACACAGTTAAGTCCATTTTCATTTAAGGCACATTAGAATGAACACAAAAGGAAAATGCCAAATGAAATTCTATTACATGAGTAACTTGCCAAAAGACAAATTTTTTTCAACACATGTAACACGCCAGTTTTGGTAGATACTTAAGTTCCAGGGCATAGGTAAGTCCAAAGAGAAGGCAGCATGCTTTTGACAGGTTGGTCAGACCTCTGACCACTGGATGACCTTCTTTGATGATGCCAATGGCATCGGGCTGATGGCACGCGTAAATTTTCATCGGGCAACTGCTGAGCTCGGCGTGCTACTCGGTTTCATCACGACTCTATTGGTGGAGACAAAGAAGAATAAAGAGTTTGGTCAGAGAAACAGGTAATGAGATAAACAGATCAGACAGGTAATAAGATAGATCAGACACAAAGTCAAAATTGTACCATTGTTGCTAAAGGTGACGGATACTTCATTGCAGTTATACTAGTTGACAGCATATGTCAAAATCAATCTCATATAGCACTTACTGTCAGTGTAATGTTAACAACACCAAATTGCAGTTATGTTCTTGGATCACTGGATATTAAGTTTATTTAGCTTAAATTCCTTTGCTTTCAAGTCTGAGTCACCAAAATTGAAGACCACATTACCAGTGTCCCAGTCACCTGTAAGCTACACATCCAAGTCAGTTTTCAAGTTGGTTTCCAGTGCTCCAATCTGGAATTCCAAGCCATGGACCTAAGTACTATAGCATTGGCAAACAGCATCTGTAAGTATGCCTGCTGTCTTGGCCAATCTTACTTTGCCATGACAATGGCATGGAGTGTGGGTATTGTACTATCGTGATCTGGCATAAGTGTTGTCTTTTCCTGGTTTTAAAGGCTGCATTACAGTAAAGGGATGCAATTTTCTGTTCTTTGCCTCTACCTGCTTGGTCATCACATTACTAATGACTGTTCATCACTAATCTACAGTGTGTAAATATCTTTTGAGAGCAATGATAATCATCCCTATAATATCATCACAATATCAACACATTAAGACATTCACTTAAAAATACTGATCAAAAACAGGTGACCAGTTAGACTGTTGATCAGACAGATAGATACGTAGCTTTAGGCCTAACACATACCTGGTGTCACTGATGAGTTCTTCTTTCTCTCCCCCACTCGACCAGGCATCTCAGGAGCACTTCTCTCCTTTTCTCCACAGAGGCAGATGGATCCTATCAAAAAGTAAAACCTGTTCAAAATTCACTGCCTGATGACACCAGCACAAACTATACACCCTCTGTATTTCAACTATTCATTCAATTGCAGTATAATAGACCAAGCATTATTTAAAGCTGTGGTTCTCAACTCGTCGTGCTACCACGGGCATGTGGAGAGGAAAAAAAAAACTTACTTTGTCTATATTTGGATTAGATTTTTGAGAAAAAAAACAACTAGGCTACTGCCTGCCCAAAACCCACAACACTCGATATCAGACAGTCAGCTACAGCTAGCTTACAATAAGTTGACATTAGCTAGCGTTAGCATTAACTAGCGTTAGCATTAGCGTCTTTTGTCTAGGGGTTTTATCTAACCGTTTATGGTTCTAATTTCGTGTACGGCCACACACCAAGTTTCCTGTTTGGAGGCAAAACAAGGGAAGCGAGATGGCAGACATAATGAACAGCACAAGTGCATAAAATTCACTCTGACTGAAACGTGATAGCTAACTTAGCTAATAAGGCATACTTTAGCTAGCATGTCTGTATTGAAACTTAAATCGGCTTGGCTTAGCCTACATTAAATTTTACAGGCTTCGCTTCAGGTTTCTGTTTTCCCCAAGTGTAACGTTAGGTTGCGGTAAATACGGTGACAGAACCGTGGTCGACAGGATCACGTTAGTTAGCACCGGGCAGCTAACTTAGCTTGCCATGTGTGCAGGGCAGCTACGTTAGCTACAGATTTGCTTAGCTAACGTTAGCTGCCGAACGGGACCTCTCAAGTCATCGGTTTAGCGCAACTTTACATCACCAATCATTCGGCTAAAATTGCTCAACTTACCGCTTTATCCAGGATCCATAAAATTCTGCAGCGGCGAACAGAGTGAGTAGGCTGTAGTGCCAAGCAAGCTGCTGATACCTTCCCGGGTAAAGTTACCTGTCCCGCCCAGACCAGAGACACGTTGCAGCACAAAGCATCAGGGGAAAAGTGATAATGTCAACTTTTTTTTATTACGTTACATGAACACAGCAACCACATCGACATAACTACTCTAATAAATTGTGTATGTCAACTCACTTTTATAACATTTAATGTACACAACAATCACATAGACATAACTACTCAAATAAATTGTGTATGTCAACTCACTTTTATAACATTTCATGTACACAACAATCACATAGACATAACTACTCAAATAAATTGTGATAGTTTTATTTAAAATATATTGTTGTATATATACTGACACATTTTAAGTAAAGGGAACGTATATTGATACTTTTTAGGATAAAATAAATAAAATAAACTAGATCACAACTATTTAAAGTATATTAAACCTACATGATGGATGTAGCACTTATTACAGTGTAGGATCTGAATTTATTGTAAAAAGCACAGGAATTTACCTTGGTGACATTGATAGGGAGACAAAATCAAGATGCACCTTATGTATGGTACAAGAATAACATGGAGTGGAAAAGGGAACTGCAGTATATGATCAATAGTAGACTATACATATCATTCTACATATTATAAATGGAAGACTCTATCTATTCTGTGTACATATGTTCAATATCTTTGTACAGTCAAAATTATATTAGCATTGCAGTTATGGTTGCAGCCCAGGGAGCTGTAGCGAGTGTCCAATGCACCAGGAGGTAGTAATACTGAACGCAGCGAGAGGCTCTGTTCAGTTTTACTGAATAACGCTGATGAAAGCATAAAGTTGCCAACTTCTGAAGTAAGTTATGAGAGTTATAGGACATATGCATAATTCCTGAGGCTGTAAAATGGCAGAGTGAGCAAAGGCTGGGGTGATATATAGGGTTGTGCAGACACTGTGAAACAGTGTGAGATTGTGCAATTACCATACCTTAGTAATACTAAATAGCATGGGAGTAATACTGTATGTACGCCAGGTTCATCATAATCAGGGCAATCGTATCACCTCTGGGCCACTAATGAAAGCATAAAGTTGCCAACTTCTGTTTGGCCATCACCCAGTGAGTGGAAAGCAGACAATCTGCTCAGAAACATACACATGTATTGGTGCCTCGAGCCAATTGTTGCTTAAATCAAGATATATAGTTATAAATATTATCTGTATGACTAGATGAGTGAAATATCCACTGATCTCCTGAAAAGTCTTAAAATGCAAAAATCTGGTCTTTGCACGAAAAATGAGAGAAATACCTGTTAGGGTTAGGGTTAGGTAAGTATGTGTTTGCCCTCAACTCCGACGATCCGGGTTCAATTCGCAGCTTCTACCAACAACATTTATGCTGTGAACGGAATTACAATTTTTAGCTAAAGTTTGTCCAAAGTTTGGACCAAAGCCTTTCCCTAACCTTAACCAAGTTGTTGAAGTTGCCTAACCCTACGTGAAACTTGTTTTAGTTGCCTAACCTTAACCTTAAACCTGCAATAAGCGATATCAGACCTTATAACCAATCCTGAAACTAATGTGTGCTATGTGGAGATTTCAGACTGATCTCACAGAAAAACATGAAATGAACACGACATGTTAACAGCATGCCTGTATCACTGATCGGGCCTGCAGGGCACATGCCCCAGGGCCCCAGACCACCAGGGGCCCCAAAATATTCTCAGTACCATGTCCGTGTTCAATGCATTTTACAACATTTCATGAATTTCAATTGAAATATGCAGTCATGGGGGACCCTGACAGATATAGCCCCGTAGGCCACAGTTTATGATTATGGGGGCCCAAGTCACAGCCTCTAATGACATTTCCTTTGATGCGGAGGCCCCAATCACAATTATTAAACTGCCACCTCATGCTTGTATGTTTATGAGCAGTGCATTTAGTGAGTATCATCCAGCTAAGATGCAGAGCACTATAGTGGTGGGGCAGGGGGGTCTAGGTCAGTCAAAAGACAGTCAAACCTTTTCAATAAATTTCAACATTTAACTGTCAACCTCATCCCAAACTGGACTCTGCCTTGTGTTTGATACCTCTAGCATTTTGACTAGTCATAATGTAAAAAAAAGATATCTTAAATTAGCATTTTGACTAGTCATAATGTAAAAAAAGATATCTTAAATTAGCATTTTGACAGGTCATAATGTAAAAAAAGATATCTTAAATTAGCATTTCGGTTGGTCGTAATGTAATGATGCTAAATGCTAAATGCTTAAATGCTAATTTACAATATCTCTCATTACATTATGACTAGCCAAAATGCTACTAAAATATTTCAGATATCTGTAATGAGAACTACTGGAACTACCACTACTAGGCCTATACTGCTGCAGCAGCTGTAGTAGTAGCAGCAGCAGCAGCAGTGTTGTTGCTTGCCACTACTGACTACGACCACGCGGCTTAAAAGTACTGCTGCAGCAGCAGCACCCAGCACGGTCCCTGGAGCCCCTGGTAAAGCTCTTACTGTGGACTTTGACAAGGGCCTACAACCCTATAAGATAAGATAAGATGAGATAAGATAAGATAAGATGAGATAAGATAAGATAAGATAAGATTGATGCCCTTGGGGAAATTCAGGAAAAGTAGCTGGTGGAGCTACTTTAATTAGGGTTTTTTTTTGTTTTTTTTGTTAATTTTGATAGTTTGGACTGGGTGGCGGGTTTGCGTCTCTTTGTACCAATCATCAGCTCTTCAATGAACCGGGTCTCTTCGTACCAACCACCACCTCTTCAACGAACCGACCTACGCTAACCGCCAGACCACACCTTTGGAGCGGCTGGCAGGCTAGCTTCAGTGGGAGGCGAACCGCATCTGTTCATACCAACCACCACCTCTTCAACAAACCGCCGTCGTTAACCACCAGACCGCACCTTTGGAGCGGCTGGCAGGTTGGCTTCAGCAGAACGTGAATGCCGCCTCTTCGTACCAACCACCAGCTCTTCAACGAACCGCGTTCGCTAGCCGCCACGCCACCTGCTCCAAACTATCAAAATTAACTAGAAAAAAAAAAAAAACTCAAGAGAAAGTCTCCAAACTCTCCCATCAAGTGTCCAATAGCTACTGGTCTGAAATTCGAAAAAGGTTCCCAAAGAGAGCCTCTTGCCGTGGTCCAAGCATCAGCTTTACCAGCTCCCAGGAGAGGATACCTTACCGAGGTAAGGTATGAAGCTCAAGACCTCGAGCGGGGGCCTTTTATGCCCTGAGCTGCTGTGACCAAACATTGTCAGAATTCTGATTGTGATGTCATCAGTGCAGCTGAGACAGGCTCTGATTGGTAGAGCACAGTCCTGCTCCATCCAATGATGTCATAATCGGTTAGAATGGTGAAGCAAAGCCGTGTTCTGATTTAACTTTAAACAAAGTCGTTTTTCTTGCCTAAATTTTAACTGTTAACCAACCTTTGGGACATAATTAAGTTTGTGACAGAGAAACATATTTAAATTTGTGGTGGAGGAATGTATTTAAATTTGTTGCAGGGGAACGTAATTGAGTTTGTGGTGGAGAAACGTTATTTTACCAAAATACGTGTCCACAGCACGGAAATCGCCATTTTAGAGATCGTGTTCATTTCACGTATTTGTGTGAGATCATGTTGGGAGATTTCACTGAGACATAATGATGTAAACCAATATCCATACAGTGGGCCAGCTGTGTTGCTGTTTTCAACTCTTTTCTAAAGCTTGTTGTCAAATTCTGGTCCAGAATGAAGCTCCTCCCGGTCCATTCAGTAGCTTTTCATTTTTTTAACACTAGCTTGGCTACTCCCTCACTGTTTAAAAGCGGCGCTCTCCCCCACCCATTCCTGAAAAAAAATCTCATAATGGCGGAATAGATGAAGTAAGCACGTAAACATGTTAAACTAGTAAACTTGCTACCTACCTCTTTGTCACTTGTCATTGTGGGACATGTAACCTTCAGCAGGAGAAAGATCTGTCAAAGAGAGACTAGTAACCGGTGAGATTTCTCTGTAGGTATATTTAGCTTAGCGATTAGCCTTTAGCACTGTGCTTTGCTAGGTTTGTCCTTAGTGGGCCTCTGTAGTGCAGTGGCTTTGCTTTGTATTATTTACAAATTGTTGTGGTTTCTGTCACCCTCTAGTGGTCAGAAAATTTTGCTTATTGCAGGTTTAACCAAAGTTGTTTTACTTGCCTAAACTTAACCATTAGCCAACCTTGAAGTGAGAATGGCCTGTCCAATTTGTGTTATTGTCACAGAATCGAATTTGTGGTGGAGGACACATAATTTGTGTCCATAGCACTTAATCTGCGGTTCCGACTTCATGCTCATTTCGCTAAATTTTATGAGCTCATGTTGCACTGTAGCAACATCACTGTAGTATATACCATGGTCAGAAATTACTGGGGCTCGGGCAAAAAGTCCTGTGAAAAGAAAATAGAGGGGGCAAAAATTACTCCCCAAAATTTCACTCTTTTCAGATTTTAGTTGTTGAGTTGTCAAATATTCATGTGTGAATGCAACTACTGTCCCCCGTGGGCCACCATAGCTGATTTGTGACCAGGCGATTCTTTCCAGTGCGTTCAGGAGTACAATGGAGCAGACTTCGATCAGAACTGAGCGAACAACCTGAAGCAGTGGGAAACTGTTGGCACCAAGCAGCCAGCAGTAGAAGAAAATGCCGACGCCACACAAACCACTGCATGACCAAAAAATAAAACAGCCAATATCGTAAATAAATCAACAATTGAGGGGTGGAAAATGGACTGCTTGAGGACAGAGAGGGAAAACAATAACATCCTCTTCTGTAAGGCCTGCTGCCAGTTTCCAGCATTGGGAAAGATATTAAGTGGTAAAAGTGAGTTTTATTTGCCAATATGATATGCAAATCAATTATTTTGCCCCCGAAAAGCACCAAAAAATCAGATCAAGTGGGCAAAAACACCCTCTGAAAAAGTTACTTCCTTACTCCTTACTCTACACAGATAGTGTGAGGCTTACAGTGAGTTGTATGGGAAGTAAGGAAGAGTCCAGACTCTGTGGAGGTGTGCAGCGGTGGGTCTGGTTGAGCAGGGTGACAGAAAAGAACAGCACATTCCCTCACTGCTCCTCACTGTAGTCCTCATACTTACAGTAACACACTGTTTCTCTCACTCTTCAATTGGCTCCCATTACCAACCTCCTGACAATGAAAACACTGGCTGTCTGCTACAATAAATCACTGTGTGTTTGTGTTATAGGATGCCTGGCCTTGCAAGAGCTAAATTCAGCAACGTAGACACACTTAGAGAGCCAAGACAAAGTTCAAGTTCAATAAAAATGTCACTTATTTAATGTGCAAAGTGTAAAGGAGAGTAGCTCTGGTTCCTCCTGGATAAAAAGAACCTGGATAAGAAAAACCTTCAATATCACATCACTGAATAATTCAGTGATGTGATATCGAAGTGTTTTCTTATCCAGGTTGTGTGTTGTTATATTTTTAATTGACCTGAACGTCCTGGTGTGGTATATAAAGTGCTTCCATTACTTGAGACCAATCACAAGTTTTGAATGCACAACCTGCACCATGTGACCAAAACAAAGGTTTAGATGGAGAAGCAGGCATAGAAACCTACAGAGACCATCTTTGGAAAAACGCAACGACATCAAAAGAGTCTGTGACTGTGAAAATGTTGTTTTAGTTTCTGAAAGTGGATCATCTGTCATTTGGAGATGTTTTGGTTTGAAACCAGATGACGACAAACAAGCACAGATTCTGTGCAAAGTTTGCCTTAGGGTTGTAGCTGTGCCCCACAGTAATAAAGTAGGAATTATTTCATAATTTCGTAAATAAGGACTATAATAAGGCAGTAAGAGTAAAAACAAGACTTTCTAGATGCTGCTACTTTGAGAAATACTGCAGAGGAAAAAAGCAATAAAATAATTTTGTTTCCTGAAATGAAGGCAAATAATAGTGATTAATGATTGTGATTAAAATATTCAGGATAATCCTTTTTGCCATAATCGTGCAGCTCTAGTTCAGGTGGGCGTTGGGCTCGGGGGCTGGGGGGGGGGGGGGGGGGAGAAAGCGGAGGAGAAGGGGGTGAGGCTGGGCTGGGTCCGGGTCCGTGTTCAGAGCCAAAAAGTAAAGTAGAGGAAAAGTACAGGAACCACCGACCCATGAACTAAATCCAACGAGCAGCGTATAGACTTCTTCCAATAGTTCCCAGAAAAACCAAGCAATAAAGGAACATTCTCACAGCATGAAAGCGCCGTCCACTCCTTTCATACCTGTTGAGTCTCAGCGTAGTTTGAGCCTCCGCTGGTTTAAAGTGAGCTAAGACAGTGACAATTAGGGAATACAGCTCACCTATTGACATGCAGAGCAGATCACTGGGTTTATGCAGGAACCTGCCGCTAATTATCCTCCCCAGCGGCCTACACTAGGAGAACGGACACTGTCCTTGGTCTTGAAGGTGTGTGTGTGTGTCTCTCTGTGTGTGTGTCTGTGTGTGTGTATCTATCTAAAGTGGCCAGCAGCCTTTGTCCCTCAGCACTCAGACTCCTGATTCCTGTTATTTGGTCAAGCTAGGCACCGCTCACTGCAATTTACAGGAAGCAAGAGGTTGTGTGTGTAGAGAGAGAGAAAGTGTGTATGTGTGTGTGTGTCTGTGTGTGTGTGCATGTGAGAGAGAGAGAGAGAGAGAGAGAGAGAGGGAGGGAGAAGGAAAGAGAGAAGAGTGTGGCAATTTGGAGTAGCACAAGTGTGTGTCTCAGTATGTGTGTGTAGACAGTTCAAGTAGCAATTTGGAGCAAGTGTGTGTGTGTGTGTGTGTGTGTGTGTGTGTGTCTGTGTCTGTGTGTGTGTGTGTGTGTGTTTGTGTGTGTCGACAGCTCCAGCAGCTTTTCGAGTGGCTACTTTGATGTCTGACCCAGTTTGGCTGTTGCTGAGTATAAAGCTATTTATTTAGTTTAGAGTAGAGTGTGTGTGTGTGTGCATGTGCGTGCGTGCGTGCGTGTGTGTTTGTGTGCGCGTGTGTTTGTGTGTGTGTGTGTGTGTGTGTGTGTGTGTAAAGCTATTTATCTGGCAGCGGACTGGGAGAGTTTTGCTGTGTGTGCTACTGGACCGCTCAGCATCTGCTGGTGGAGACAGCAGCTCATCGCACACACTGTTTCCCTCTCCGCTCCTCTCTCTCCCTTCTGTTTCCTCCTTCCATCTCAGCCATTTTCTTCTTCTTCTTCTTTCTCCAGCTCCGACTTCCTCTCCTGCCTGCTCCTCTCTCTAACCCCCCACACACACACACACACACACACACACATCCTCCTACCACTTTCCTTCTGTCATTAGCCGTCTCGGATAAAGTGGATAGTTACGGTCCTCGGGTCTGATTGGCTGAATCGTGTCAGAAGATGTTGCAAAATACCGGATAAACCTTTATTTCTGGGTACCACCAACGTCACTGCGAAGTCTGAAAATAAAAAAACAAAAATAGCTGTCCCGAATCTGGTGTCAGGTTGTTGTTACTGATGGAAAAGTTGCAAGACATCGCCTCCTGTTGCAAATAGCTTCCCTTAAAACAGACTTAAAGAGTTATTTGGGCCAAATGACATCCGATAGGAAAGTGTGATATAACTTTGTCTCAGGTCTGTACCTGCTTGGTCACTATGGTAACAGCACTATGCATGACGATGCTCTCTGTGAGGAAAATAGGAGGAGGAGAGCGCATGGAGAGGGTTAATGCCAACTTTTGCAGTCCGGAAAAAGGGACTATTGATTATTGACTGGGTTATCTTCTAAATAATACTTACGTGTCACTTAACACCTACGTTGTTTGACTACTGTTGACCTATATTGCTTGGTGGACAAATAACTTTAATTATTGTTATTATTTAAGTTGGTAAGCTGCAAGATCCATGCATTTTTGATTTTGGTGAAATTGCTGGTGCTGAACTGCACGTCTTTTTCCTTGGATTTTCTGTTGATGAAGTTTGAGTTTCTGTAGGTGGGCGCTCTTCTTCTGTGTCGCTGCTCGTGCTAACTATCCAGCAGTTTAACACAGTCTCACAAAATTTTGAACAAAATTTGAAACGCTGAAACGACTGTGTGCTGCGGACCCAAATAATGTGAAGATTCTGCTCCTCCACCACAGTTTAAGGCAAGTAAAACAACTTTACAGCAAGCAAAACGGATATTTATTTCTATCAAAATTAAAGATTACACCTTGCAATAATGCATTCTCTATTATGGTGTGTAACTGCTGTTTTCTTTACGCTGGTTTTAGAACAGCTGAGAGGATTTCAGGCACAACGACTTTTATCTGTTCTAGGCCTATATGTTATCTGTTCTGTATCTGAAGTCGCCCCGCAGCACGGCCTCTGGTGGCTTATTGCTTTTCTGCTCCTCCAGCCTCCTCTCCGCTCCCCTTTTTTTTCTCGCTCCTGCTCCTCCTCCCTGCTCCTCCTCGGCTGTGTTTTGATGTAGTGGTAATTGAGGAGGTGGTGCACTCGCTTCTCTCCCCAAGCTAAGAGTCCGGAGAGCGAAGCCTCTAATCAGCGA
>NW_027284431.1:5000-26379 GCF_046629955.1 Centroberyx affinis | reverse complement strand
GTCTCTCTTTGATTGACAGACAGACAGACAGGCCTCGACTGACTGACTGACTGACTGACTGACTGACTGATTGACTGACTGACTGACTGGCTGGTTGTCTTATCGTCTGGCAGGCTAATTTTATCTGTGAATAAAACTGTAACAAGTGCGCTGGTGCTTTCTATGTGCCACAGACACTTTTATAATTTAAAGCTCTGTGTAGCTCTGGTAGTGTCTTGGGTTGTGTCTCTTCCTCCATGAGAAGATAAGATAAGATGAGATAAGATAAGATGAGATAATATGAGATAAGATAAGATAAGATAAGATAAGATGAGATAAGATAAGATGAGATAATATGAGATGAGATAAGATAAGATAAAATGAGATAAGATAAGATGAGATAATATGAGATAATATAAGATGAGATAATATGAGATAAGATAAGATAAGATAAGATAAGATAAGATAAGATAAGATAAGATAAGATATAGATAAGATAAGATTAGATAAAATAAGATAAGATAATATGAGATAATATGAGATAAGATAAGATAAGATAAGATATAGATAAGATAAGATAAGATAAGATGAGATAATATGAGATAAGATAAGATAAGATAAGATATAGATAAGATAAGATAAGATAAGATATAGATAAGATAGACTTTATTGTCCCACAGGGAAACTCTTGGGCTCCAAGCCACTGCATCACACAACACATTAGTCAACAACATCACAATGCACATGCACGCAACTACAGAGATCATACATACAAACTGTATGTATGTAGTCTGCAATTTGGCCCAAAACTCCAAAATCAGTGATTCTGTGATCTGTTGCTCCGGTAGAGGAGACTGGAGAATTGTGTTTTTTTTCTCTCTCCATTCACTGCCATTGTCTGGAGGAACAGTCTGAAAATCACTTCTAGCACATGAAGGAACGCCGACAAAGCAGATTCTGCTCAATAATTATCAATAATTCTATCTCAATAATTGTAAATAGATGAAAAAAAGGTGGGAGACAGGACTTTGACAAAGCAGATTCTGCCAATATATATATAATATGAGTCTCTCGCTTTTTTCACCTATTGATAAACTTATTGATAAACGTTTTATATTCTTCGTTCCATCGACCGGATTTCGGTGTTCCACTTGTTCAAGCTGAAAGGTTTAATAAACATAAAGAAAGAGATTCACTTCAAAACAATTCAGCAGCTTGACTAGCTTTTTATATATTGGCAGGATCTGCTTTGTCGGCGTTCCTTTATGTGTTACAAGTGATTTTCAGACTGTTCCTCCAGACAACGGCAGTGAATGGAGAGAGAAAAAAAAAACACAGTTCTCCAGTTTCCTCTACCGGAGCAACAGATCACAGAATCACTGATTTTGGGGGTTTTATCATGGAGGAAGAGACACAATCCAAGACTCTACCAGAGCAACACAGAGCTTTAAGAAACATCATTTTACTGCACTTCCATCAACATTTTGACCATTTTCAACTGCGTCAGATGTTCTGAATGAAATGCAGAGTTCCTGTATTGCCGACACGCTGATATTCTTCCATTTCTGATTCTTTAAACTAAATCCACAAGGTAAAACTACGATTTGCTCTGCAGGCCGGATGCGTAGGTATCGCATCAAAACCTCAAACCGCAGACAAATCCTCTGCCTTCAGCTCCTCTGATGCTCGGTCGGTACAGTGTGTGACCCTGAAGCATCGGCCCGGTCGTCTCCCTGGTCCCCGGGCTTCATTAACATGCTGCAGAGCAATATGACAGACGCTCCACTCTGCTCCTGGGATCCCACCGGCCTCATATCACCTCACTCTCCTTTCAGTTCCATCCATCTCTCCATCTTTCTACTTTTCTCATCTTCCTTGTGTTATTTCTTCTTTCCTCTCTCTGTTTCTTCCCCACCATCCCCCCAACCCCCTAATCTTGTCCTTCAAATCAACCAAGAAGTGCTTACTTGTCATGCAGGAAGGAGGAAATCTAAACGGATGTACTTGGGATGCATTTTAATTTATGTTATTACACGGCTTTGTTGAATACTCGATTCTGATTGGTCAATTACGGCATTCTACGGTCTGTTATTCCTGAATAGCAGACCGCTGCCATGAATAACAGACCGTTGCTATGGACGCAGTTCTGATCATAGACTCTGGAGGACCACGTCCAATCATATCAATCCGCAGAAAGAAGTCCGGTAAATTTAAAGGTTAATTTAAATTTAACAACGTCAGCTCATTTGCGACACCCTGTGGCAAAAAAACATTAGCTTTCTGTTACTCCATCAGAAAGCACCATGGAAGATTTTTCTGATATTAATTTTAATATATTTGGAGAGCACAAAACTTTCGATTCATGGTTAATGGCTGAACTGTCCCCAGTAAAGAAGGTAAGAAGGCTACAGAGTTTACGTTGCTATGGACGCAGTTCAAACCGTAGAATCTAACGGACTATTTTTTGTAGCAGAAGCAATAAAATCATTTTTAAATCAATAAAATCATTTTTAAATCAATAAAATCATTTTTAAATCAATAAAATCATTTTTAAATCAATATTTTGTGTCAAATTATTGATTTCTTTAGTAAGTAGCCATGTAATAAGCGGGATAATCGCGTTGGGGTCCTGCATCACCCGGTCGGGGTTTATTTCGCAATAATGACCCGCTCGCTGTACATTATCCCTTACTTGTATGCTTTTAGCTGAGATTTAGCTGAGGTTTTGATTCCTGACAGCTGCTAATGCTCTCAGTTATACATTTGATCGCATACCTAATATCCTGGAGATATATATTATTTATTAATATTTGTTACACCAGTTTACTAATCACTATTATGTAACTACACTCCAGTAATTGTATTTTCATTGTTGTAACTACTTAAAATGAACTTTCAATGACTGTAACTTAATTAGTATAAACCTCAGTGAGATTTTGATAGAAGCTCATCTTGGGCTGTTTACCTCACATGCACATGTATATTTCTTTCTCTTTCTTTTTTTTTGGTAATTCTCTTAATGTACACTACCGGTCAAAAGTTTGGACACGTGCATTTTTCTTTATTTTTAACTATTTTCCACATTTTAGAATAACAGTAAAGACATCAAAACTATGAAATAACACAAATGGAATTATGCAGCGACCAAAAAAAGTGTTAAACAAATCAAAACTATCTTATATTTTAGATTCTTTGCCTTGATGGAAAGGCAAAGGCTTTGGAAAGAAATTCATACATAGGATCAACTTCACTATTTATATTTGACTAAGAAACTCATTTCAAGCATTTAAGCAGAAGCCTTTAGATCAAAATGGCTTTAAAAGAATGAGAAACACAGAACATTCAGTCAGGTGGGTGCAGACTGTTGACTGGTAGTGTATTTTATTTTTTAAATATTTGCAACTAAACAAAACTAAACAAAACTAAACTAAACTAAACTAAACTAAACTAAACTAAACTAAACTAAACTAAACTAAACTAAACTAAACCCTCCTCTGCAGAGCTGTTATCCAGAGCAAATGACAATGGATGAGACATTGATAGAAATTCAGTGACACTTTGAAAGGGCATGTGGTTTTTGATGGACACATTGGCTGTCACAGAAATCAAACCAAAGACCTTTAAGTTATGAAAAAGCCTGTCCAGCCACTAGACCCGCCTGCTAAGAAGCGGCTCATTATCATGCAGGACGGGGCAAATCGCGGCTCCTACACGAACGAACGTACTCGAGATGCTCCGATTGATCGAGACGCTCGAACAGCCTCGGGAAGTGTCCGCACCACCGGAGAGATAACTTAAATCCGTTCTTGTCTATAAGTTCAGTCCGGGTCTGGAATGTAATTAGCCCAAAGTTGCCGTTAAGAGAGTCAGATGGATATCTGGGCATCGACGTCCGAGGTGTTCTGCTGCTCCTATGATTAGATTAGAGGGAATTGTCTAATCCCTTCGCTTGCATTCAGTCAGAGAAGATAAAAACATGGACTGGCTAGAGACAGGGCCTATCAAAAAGTCTATACGGTATCAGCTCTAGAAAATAACAACCAAACAATCTGGTTTCACAACAACATTTTACCACAATTGTTATTGGACCTAGGAGGCATGTTCGTCCAAAGGTCCAGTTCTTTACAACGCGTGAAATGTCCATCTTCAAAAGTCTCATATCAAGTCTTAAAACAGAGAGAAAGTCCTCAAAATAAGTAGAAAATTCTGCCAGTGGGGTGAGTTCTGGTAGAACTGGGGCAGTTCTACCTGTTTCCAATGCAGTTTCACTTGTAATTCCTGTAGGAATTTTTCAATGAGTGTCAATATCTTGAAACAATAATAAGGCGGATTGCTCCAACAGCATCAAGAGAATGCCACTTGTCTTATATTCTTCAACAAGTGAAATTAGCTCATCCCATCTGTAGATTTTCTTGTGTGTTTTAAAACTCAACACTTGACTTGAATCATGACTCAGTTTCATAACCTAAGTACCTAAGCACAACGAGAACCACTGATAGAAAGAGTTTGGCATATGTGTACTGTTGTCAAGTGTTGGATGCAACATTTAAAAAACTTCACGGTGAGATACTACAAAAATCCACCGCCACAGAATTACCAGTCACTTCCAGATGGTAATGGAGCAGGATTGTTCCGCTAACAAGGCAGACGCTGAAAACCCTTTATCCAAACTCTTTTAATCAATGGTTCTGGTTACAGCTAAGAGGGCTACAATGCAATTTTAAAGACCGTATCATGTAATTAGATGGGATTGCTGCTAAGAGTGTCAGATGGGTATCAAGACATTGACGTCTGAAGTGTCTGACTGGCTGCTGATTAGAGAGGAAACTCTTCAATTAAATAGAGGCTTTGCAGTCGCATCACAAATCTCCCTGCAACTAAAGTCGACGCCATGGCGGTCCATTAGAGAATTATCTGCATGCAAATAATGGATAAAAACCAGGCAAGAAAAAGAAAGATAGCCTATATGAAAAGCTTGTTGTGGTGTGAGTGTAAATTCATTCAGTAATGTTGTAAGTAAAAGTGAATAGTCTGATAAGGTGGATTTGTTTTCAAATTTAGGGAAGCTGTCTTTAGCCCTGCTGGTCTGAGCCTCTGCTGGTCTGAGCCTAACTGCTGTTAATGCTAACATGTAACTACTAGCCACTATTGCTAGCTGCTACTAGATACATTAGCTGCAATTCAGAAGTGTTTAAGAAGACAGTGATAGTTAGCTGACTAGATAGCCTACTATGGTTATAGCTAGCTAACAAGCTATCATTGAAAACACAAAATTGATAAAAATTCATCAGTAGCAAAATTAGTTTTGAGTGGATTAGTTTCCAGTCAAAAACAGCACAGAAATTATCTCTGTGTATCAAACTCTGATGAGACCCTGATTGTACATTTAGAAACACATCAGCTGTTCACAGCCACTGTTACACAAGAGCTAAGGACCTCCAATATGGCCGCCAGCGGGTGTGTACGTCACCTGAAAGCGCTCTATAGGACCTGGTCTGTTTAGAGGTTTAGAAGTGCACACAATAGTAAATAAAAGAGCTTAAAGTAATAATTTATGACATTTCTATGAAAATAAATGTCGTAAATGATTGCTGTTTTATTTACTATTGTGCTCTTTTATTGCTGATAATTACTTAAGCAGGCAGGACACAAAATGGCTGCCACAAAGCGTAATCGGACTGAAGCTGGGGCCTCAAACCGAAGCGAAGGGGAAGGGGGGCGGACTCACGTGTCTTGGCCCGGCCAGAGAGCGCCTCGCTGGCTCCGGTGGTGTAGGAGGCGATGACCTTGACGCTGTACTCCGTCCCGCTGAGCAGGTTGACGATCAGCATGGTGTTCACGTCTTCGCCCACGAACGTCTCCAGGGCCGACCCGGGAGCTGAGGAGCCGGGCGGGGGGGGGGGGGGGGGAGACGCACCGGGGAGGAGGAGCAACGGTCAGCGGAGGGAAGAAACAGAAACATGACGAGGGAGAAGAGAGGAGATCATTAGTTTCAATTCCAGAGAGGAGGAGAGGACAGAGGCTAAGTCAACATGTAAGGCAGGGGAAAAGATGTGAGCGATGTACAGTGTGTGTGTGTGTGTGTGTGTGTTTGTGTGTGTGTTCTTGTATCCTTGCAAGGACATTTTTGTAAAGTGAGTTCATTTTGGGCTCTGCTTCAGTCATGGAAAGTCATGGAATTTAACATCAGGGTTGAGGACATTTTGGCCGCTCCTCAGTAGTTTAAAGAGTAACTAAACCCCACCTAAATCTGTGGTGAAGCCTGACACCTAATGGTGAAAAGTAGGGTACTGCACTGGTCATCTGCTATTGGCTGGTCTCTGTGCCCTGTGATGTCACCCTCTATAGAGTACAACAGGTAGTGGCATCACCTGGCACAAAGACCAGCCAATAGGAGAAGGCCAGTGCAGTACCCTACTTTTCACCATTAGGTGTCAGGCTTCACCAAAGATTTGGGTTTGGGGTTTGGTTACTTAAAATTAGGATTTGTGTTTTGGGTTAAGATTAGAATTAGGATTAGGTTCAGGTTAGGATAGGGTTTACACTTAATAAAGGATTAGGTTTAATTGACCGTGTGTAGGGACTGGCCTGTTGGTCTGGCTCCCTTAAAGTTAGTTTAGGGTTAGGATTTGGGTTTAGGATTAAGATTAGAGTTAGGATTGGGTTAGAGTAAGGGTTAATGTTAGGATTCAGAGTTAGGGAGTGACATAGTCAATATACATGAGGATATAAGTACAGAGCTAAGAATCATTTGCATTAACACGATCTGATCCCAGTCTAGCACTATCTGCATGTGGGTGTGTGTTTGTGTGTTGCTGCCTTCAGGTGCTCCTCGTAAACTCCAACTTCTGAGTTCAGAACTTCGGAAACTGTAAAAATGACTTGTCGCACATTCCGAGTACTTTTGCATGGAAATAATAACAAAATGCACCCGCTGGTTGTCGCTTTGTTTCAGTCAAATCAGTCAGCACCGGGCTGCAGTGGCAAAGTGAAGAGGAGAAATTGAGCATCGGTGTACATGAAGTTTTAATTAATTTAAAACTTGTTTTAGCATCAGTTGTTGACACATCCATGCTCTCCGCCTCCTCCTCCATCTTCACAACTCAGGTATCACAGAATGATGTGAGTGCTTTCTTAGGTCATTCATATCGTATTTTAAATATTTCAGAGAGTACATGAAGGCAGCATGTGTTTGCAGTCTTAGCATTGTTTTTAAGCTTTTCCTCACACTCAGCAGAATTATAGGCGTTCACAAACTTGCTGTTGTAGGCAGTAAAAGTGAAAATCATGCCGACTCCTACAAAACAATTCCTGGTATGAAAGTAAAAAACAGTGTGGTTTACTATTAAACTTATGAGTCATCTTAACACCTCTGATTACAAAATACTTCTGTTTTTCAGAATAGAATCATCTGTGTTTTTGAAATGTTGACTAATGAAATTCAGGTCGCAATGGTGTTATACTGTTTTGGAATTAAACCCTCTAAATGTCCTGAGATAGTGTGGAAAGTCTCTGGAATATCTGAATATAAATTGTGTGTGTGTGTGTGTGTGTGTGTGTGTGAATTACCAGACAGAGGCTGGTAGACGACCCTGTAGCCCATGGTGGGTGACGGGGGAACGTCCCAGCTGATCCTGAAGCGGTTGTACCATTCCTCCGACACCCGCAGGTTCTTAGGAGCCGACAGAGGAACTGGAGAGAGAGAGAGAGAGAGAGAGAAAGAGAGAGAGAGAGAGACGGTGAGAGAGAGAGGTAAAGGGTGGGAGATAAAAAAGAAAGAGAACGATAAGCACAGAGAGAAAGGAAAGCAAAGAAAGAGAGAGTCAGGGAGTGACAGAGGGAAAAAGACAGAAAGAGAGAGACAAAGATATTAAAATAGTCAGTGAGAGAAAAAAAACAAAGACAGGAGAAGAGAAAGAAAAAAGAAAGGATAAATGAAAGAGCGAAAGAGGGGAGTGAAAGGTAACGAAAGAGATGGAGGAAGACGGCGAGAGAAAGAGAAACAACCTTTATATAGCAATGCAATAATAGGATCGAATTATAATGAAATAGATGAAATTAAATTAAATATAATAATATTATAATATAATTCCTGCAAATAATGTAATTTCGCGGCGCTTCACAATGATTAAAAAGGAGCTTGAATAGAACAGACTTTCATGAAAGAGCATATATAGACGAGAGCAGAGAAAAAGAGAGAAACGGGGAAAAAACGGTAAGAACAGAAGACAAAGTTAGTGAGAAGAAGATAACGAAGAAGAGTCAGAGAGGGAATTAAACAAAGTCTGATAAGGCTTAATACAATTTCGGCACATCCAACAGCACAGAAACAGATGTACGGAGCGCAGAGTTAAATTAGTCCGTCGAAAAAAGATATTAAATTCCGGGGAGCTATCACTTGGATGACAGTCAAGAGAGAGAAAGTTGAACTAGGGAAGCTACAGGCAAGCTGACATTAATAGTACATTTTAAATATTTGACAAAAAAAGGATGTGTGATTTTCAAACCCGTCTGTGCGCCTACATGCATTAGCTGCCTCTCTCCAGTCTATCCCGTTCCTCCTAAAAACCCCGATAGATTCAAATCCCCAGAAAGATCCCGTCAGATTAATGGGAAACCTGGGACTTTATAGGTCCAAATCCCCAAGGCTATGCCGGCTATTCTGTCGCACTTTTTAATGCTAAAAAAAAAAAAACCCCATCATCCTTTACTTTCTCCTCCATTCCATTCCTCCCTGGATATTCTCCTCTCTGCTCCTGTGCTGAAAACGCCCAGATTATACCGGCTCTTCTGCCTCATTATCCCTCTTCACTTTCCTCTCTGTCTAAAAAACCCACTCATCCTCTCTGCATTCCCTGCCATGCCTCGCTTTAATGCCTACTGCATCCTTCATAGGTTCAAATCCCCGTGTTACCCCCCCTCTTCTGTCACATTATCCACCCTCACTTTCCTCTCTCAGGCACTGCTAAAAATACCATCGTCCTTTCAGCTTTCTCTGCCATTCCTCTGTCAGAAACGGCCGATTTAATGTGACCTCATGGGTTCAAGTCCCGAAATTGTATTCACTCAATTGTGTTCTATCTTCACTTTCCTTTCTTTCACCACTAAAACTGTCATCCTCTCTCTATATTCCTGCCATACCTTCCTCAGTAATTACCTCCCGTACCTCTCAGCGATCACTTCGTCCCACATAGGTTCAAATCCCAAGATAATACAAGCTCCTTGGTCACATTATCTATCCTCACTTTCTTCTCTGTTGCACTGCTAAAACTACCACAATATTTTCAGCCTTCTTTGCCATTCCTCTGTCTTCGCCCCTCAGCCCTAACAGCAATGGGAAACTGGCGATTTAATGTGACTTCATGGGTTCAAGTCCCCACATTGTATACACTCGGCTATCACATTTTCTATGTTCACTTTCCTTTCTTTCACCACTAAAAACACTGTCATCGTCTCGATATTCCTGCCATACCTTTGTCAATTATTACCTCCAATACCTCTCAGCAATCACCGCATCCCTCATACGTTCAAATCCCCATATTAAATGCCCTCTTCTGTCATATTATCTATCTTCTTTCCTCTCTCTGGCACTGCTAAAAATCCCATCATCCTACCAGCATTCTCTTTTTTTTCCCCAGACCTAATGGTGATGGGAAATTGTCTATTTAATGTGACTTTATGGGTTCAAGTCCCCACATTGTACTTGATTCTATTACACTTTCTACCTTTACTTTCCTCTTTCTTTAACCAATAAAAATGCAATCATCCTCTCTACATTCCCTGTCATTCCTTCTTCAGCGATCACCCCGTCCCTCATAGGTTCAAGTCCCCAGATTATGCTGGCTCTTCTGTCATAACATCTATCTTTACATTCCTCTTTCCAGCGCTGCTAAAACTACCATTGTCCTTTCATCTTTCTCCGCCAATGTCTTTGCCGCTTGGCCCTAATGGTGATGGGAATTCGTGACTTCATGGGTTCAAGTCCCCAAATTGTATTCATTCGATTTTCTGTCCTCACTTTCCTTTCTTTCAGCACTAAAAATCCTGTCATCCTCTCTATATTCCTTGCCATACCTCCCTCAGCGATCACCTCACCCCCCATAGGTTCAAATCCCAAGATAATGCAAGCTCTTTGGTCAGTGGTCACATTATCTATCCTCACTTTCTTCTCTGTTGCTAAAAATCCCATCATCCTTTCAGCCTTCTCTGCCATTTCTCTCTCTCTTCGCCCCTCAGCCCTGACGGCGATGGGAAATCATCTATTTAAAGTGATTTCATGGGTTCAAGTCCCCAAATTGTACTCAGTTGACGATCACATTTTCCATCTTCACTTTCCTCTCTTTTCTCTCACCACTAAAAACCCTGTTATCCTCTCTAAATTCCCTCTTTTCTCAGTGATCACCTCATCCCTCATAGGTTCAAATCCCCAGATTATACTGGCTCCTCTCTCACACCATCTATCTTCACTTTAAAAACCCAGTTGTCCTCTTTCCATTCCCTCCCACACTTCTGTCAGCATTCGCCTCATTTCGCTTCAAATCCCCAGACTGTATTGGTCACATTATCTACCTCCACTTTCCGGCTAAAAACCCAATCATCCTCTCTGCTTTCCTTGTCATCCGCCCCTCAGCGATCACTCCATCCCTCATAGGTTCAAATCCCCAGATTATATTTGCTCTTCTGTCACATTAGCTAGCTTTAGTTTCCTCTTTCTTTCACCACTAAAAACCCTGTCACCCTCTCTACATTCCCTCCCATACCTCCCTCAGCGATCATCCCATCCCTCACTGGATCAAATCCCCAGATTGTACGCCGGCTCTCCTGTCACTTTATCTATCTTCCCTTTTCGGTTTAAAAACCCAATCATCCTCTCTGCATTCCCCGCCACGCTTCCCTCAGCGATCGGCCCCATCCCTCATAGGTTCAAATCCCCAGATTACACTGGCTCCTCTGTCACATCATCTGTCTTCACTTTAAAAACCCAATCATCCTCTCTACATTCCCTGTCGTTCCTCCCTGGGCGATCATCTCATCCCTCACTTGCTAACAGGGACCATCCATCACCGGCGGCTGTCGGAGGCCCGTCGTTTGAAAGCGGAGAACGTCATTAGCGTCTGCTAATGTGTGTAATACGCTGCACAGGGAGACATGAAGGGCCGGAATAGAAAGACGAATGGCTTAAATTTGCCAGTTCTTCCCCGCTGAAACTCGAGTGTTAGCTTTACAACGCTCTCAGCAGCTGAGAAGAGAAAATCATTAGCCTCTGCTGCGGTATTCAGCGCGCCATTCGGTCACATTTTATCTAAAGGGAATGGGACGCTTCCCCCCTCGTTTTCGTCTTAAGCTCTACAGTGAAGAAAATGGATGTTGTACACTGAGCTACCAAGAAAGGATGCTATCTGTTTTCATCGCCCCTTAAATTGCCCTGAGTGTAATGTGCTGCACAGAGAGACAGGATGGGTTTGAGCAGAAAGTACCTGACTTCACCTTTTCTTCTTTGCTGAAAACCCAGAGTCTGTGTTTTAATAGAGGACTCTTCTTACAAATTTAGCAAGAGGTTACAAGGAGGAAAGTGATCTTTTCCTTTAATTATAAAGGAATGTTATGTAGTATATTACTGCCATATAAAGGCTCTACACTGAAAATACCAGGACTACCACCTTATAAAAATTTAATTACTACAATTACCCCCAACAGACTCTATATTCAAATTTTTCAGATGGATAATATAGATACAGTATATACAGTATATTTGAATGCCAAAAAACACTGATATTCCCTGTACTTTTACCCCAAAAATGTATGGCTTCCAATGGGAATTTGTTCTTTTGGGGTGTTTTTGTGGATAAAGTCAATTACCAACATGCTGCATGCTAAAATTAGCAGGTATTGCCCCCATTTCTCCCCAGGAGTCGACACTTTCTGATGAGAAGGAACCCTTTCTATTTTTTTTTTTCTGACACCATGGATGCCGCCCCCTCAATCCATCTGCGCTCCCCCTCTGGCTACACCGCTGCAACATGTTGTACTGGGAGAAGAGACGTCTTAAGGAAGATGAATAGCTAACAAGTTCTTGTTCCGCTTAAATTGCAGTGTTTGTTTTAGACTAATGAGGGTTTAGTTTAAGACGGTGACAGCCAGTGTGGGTGGGAATGTGTTTTTTTCCCCCTATCTTTACTTAAGCAAGAAAGTTGACTGAGAACGATATATTATTTTCAACAGCCTGGGGATCGAAGGGCTTGATACGCCCACACACACACAGACGCACACACCACACACCACACACACACACACAGAGTAGATGTGCAGTCTTCTACTAGTGCTTAGCGATCTGGGGATTTGAACCAGCAACCTTCCAGACACATATTCCTTTCCTGAACCATTAGACTTCCACTTCCACTTAAAAATGATGATATTGATGATCCCTGATCCCTGATATTCCCTAACTTCCACAGAGAATTTATCAAATTCCCTCACATACATCTCTCTCAAATTCCATAATATTCCAGGTCATCAGGAGGGCTGGTCAGGGATCAGCCGTACCGTTTTCACATCTTGTTTCATTTCACAGCTGCTTCACCGACTTGTTACCGCTCTCTCCTTCAGCTCCCACAGCGTTTCTCACTCCAGACATCACTGCTCACTCCACTCCACATCACATCCAAACCACTTTCTTTCAATTTTTCCTTCCCTTCCCTTCTCTCCTGTCATTTCTTTATTTCTTAGCCCCTTTCCCCTTCATTCCCTGCCTTCTTTCCCCTCTTTCTTTCCTTCCTTCCATCAGTCTCCCCCATCATCATTTTTCCCATTTCTCCCTGACATTAACACTTGAACACATACAACACTGCCCGGAAGCTAAGAATGGGGCTTTCCTCTCTATTGGAGATCAAACCAGCTGAAGGTGTGATGTCATCAGTCAGGATACACAGCAGACTGTAATATCACAGCATCTTACCTGCTCATAGCTTGACTTGTGATTTGTTCAAATATAACATGGGAGTTGGCTGGGAGGCAAAACATGATTCCCCCCCTCCCACAGAAATTTCTCCCTAAAATAAGGTTGGTGTAAGTAATAATTTGTTTACATGTCTTTTGACTTCATATTGTTTCATCTTTAGCTTTAAGTTGTTGCAAGACTTATTTACATTTATATACAAATATAAACCCCACAGCCCTTTTCACCATTTGTGCAAAAGAAGCAAAGGTTGAAGAAAATGTGTAACAAGGGCTGAGGAGAATCGATTAACACGTGTATAGATGAATGAATGAATGAGCAAGTGAATGGATGAAAATGCGAACATTTCAATGAATAGGAATGAATGCAAATATAAATCGAATGTGCTATGTGAGACATTAGTTTACCGTAAACAAACAAGCCTGTCAGCCTCTACCAGCCTCTACTCTGCATCCTCCATTGTTTCTCCACCTGGTGGATCTGGAGGGAAATCTGCTGGATCGCTTTACGGCACAAAACAGGAAGAAGCAACGAGGCTGATGGGAAATGTAGTCTTAATGTGGAGAAACACTAGAACTAACAATACTACTGGTAGGACTATTAATTTAACTAATTGATGTTTAAAAATGATACATATAGAACCTTTAAAGGAGGAGTGAATGTAAAACTGATACAGTGAATGAACAAGAAACTGAATGACTGAATTCACAAATTAGTGAGTTAATAAAAAGGTGAATAAAAGAACAAACAAACAAACAAAGCGGTCTGACAGTTCAGCCTTACGTGTTCGTCCGATGCGAGTGACGCTGGGTCCGTCTCCGTCTGGGTAGACCGGGGTGAGGGAGACTCTGTACTCCGTGTCCGACAGCAGCGGCTGCAGCAGCAGGCTGGTCTGACCCGTCGGCACGGTCCGCTGAACCACAAACACAGTTTAATATCGTTAACATGATGCTTTGGAAAGAAATGTCTCTCGGCAGGTGACATAAAAAACTGTCTGAAGAAACTAGGGCTGGGCGATATGGTTGAAATCAATATCATGATAATCATAAGGATTTTTCTCGATATCAATATATATCGCGATATGGCTCATGTATGCAAAATCACGTTAAATAATCAAAGTAATGTTCATCTCATTGAACCGAATGGTAATGTTAGGTGTGATGTCAAATAAAACAGAAATATTCAAATAATATTCCTACCACACCTCATTTTATGAGAGTTTTTAAGTAAAATTTGCTTGTCATCATCAATTTAGACAGCAGAAATGTGTGTCACGATATCAAAATATCTTCATATCATCACGATATGATTCCACTGAAAGACGATAAACGATAATATTGAATTATCGCCCAGTCCTAGAAGAAACTGATACAAATGAAATGTATTTAAGCGAGGTGGCTGTCATTCAGTAGCTGGGATATCAGATCTGACTGCTGATAAAGGGAAAACATGTTTACATTAAGGTTAATATGTACTTTAAAGTGGTAATCTGCAAAATCAAAAAACATTTTTGTCTTCATCTTTGGTGCTCAGTGCTCATTTATCCTGTATTTGTAACGCAGACAAATCTTTCTTGAACATTAAACAGTAGAACCAAATTTGCATATTTTAAGTGCTAATCGTAAGATCTTCGTTTTTTTTTAATTCAGTCTCCATCTTTGTTGCTCAGCCTCACTGTGGTGTACTTCCCCACAGATCACCTGTCAGTCAAACAATGTGGGCGGAGCTTTAAGAACTGGAGATAGGTTGGATCACTGTTGGGTTAGAGCAACCTGTATTAACGCATCTAGAAGAAATACAATATTGCAAATATCTTCCATATTTCATGCTACACTCCAGTGCTTCCTTCAGGAATGTTTCATGATGAGATGGAAAAGAAACAGCATTTAGTTCACGTGACACTAAAACTCTCCACTGAAACTAATAGTTATGAAACAGCCTGAGGACGGCTCGTACCTGCCTATGCAATGACAGGGGAAACACTGTTAAACACACTTAAGACCACATGGTAGAATACAATAGGGTCAAGAAAAAAACATTCTTATAATCAATTTTCCTCGACAATAAAAGAGGAAATTTTGTCTCAGGATCAGCCAAACTGTTTTTATTCAAACATCAAAGCTGTAGAGTAACAAGCCATGATTCCAAACGTCCTTAAATCTCTCAATCTTTCACTTCATTTTCATATTTCATTGTCACTCTGAAAGTCAACCTGTGCTCATCAGTGACCTGCAGAGCTCGACTTCCTCAGCAGCAACTCTGATTAAAACACTGGCTGTCAATCAAAGTCTTTCATAGCCGTCCGTAGAAACAAATTCTGTATCCATAGCAACAGCTCTCCGAGTAAGACATCAGTTGTCCCGGGATCCTCTCTATCCGTGAAACAGTTTTGAAATCTTTATCGGTTATCAGTAAATTTCTTGTTTTAAAATTTCGTTATGTTGAAGTCTCCTTCTGCTAAATTCAACTTTTTCTTATCAGTGTTTCTCAAACAATTCAGTTTAAAGGTGAACACCGGTGTCATTTACAGTTATAGACTATTTACTTCTGTCTAGTTTACATTTCCCTCAGTCATTTTGCAAAGCATGCTGTATGTAGCTTGGTACAAACTTTACGGTGTCAAACCTAGCTTGAAAGGAACCGCTGTCCCGCCTAACAAACACGCCTTAAATAAAAAGCCGTGGATGTGACAGTAAAGTGTAATGAGGAGAAAACAGAAAGTTTGGCTTCGTGTTTCCTGTGATGGATTCTCTCGCTCTGTGGAAGTTTGTTTTTCATACCGGACAAGAAGAGAACGAAAGCTGATATCTGCAACTATGCTGACTGTGTGCAGAAACAGGAAGTTGGACAGCTGATACTACGGAAGCGTAATGCATTCACTTGAGAAAAAAAACAATTGCCCTGTTTTTCTGAATTAACAAGATAATTATCTCAGAATTCTGAGAAAAGTTTTCATGGAAAAAAAATAATTCTGCTCTGTTTTTCTGAATTAATGAGATAACTCAAAATCCCAAGAGAAGCTCTCATTCCTACTTGAGAGCTCGATTTCATGGAAGCAAACATGTCCCGCCTGTTTAGTTTAATCCAGTTTTATTTTGCTTTTGGTTTGAAACATTGGGAGATACTCGTGTCTTTAAGTAATATAGATGGTATTGCAACTGTAGGCTGCTCCATGCAGGTGAGAGCTTCTCTTGGGATTTTGAGGTATCTTGTTAATTCAGAAAAACAGAGCAGAATTTATTTTTCCATGAAAACTTTTCTCAAAATTCTGAGATAATTATCTTGTTAATTCAGAAAAATGGGGCAATTTTTTTTTCTCAAGTGAATGCAGTACGCTTCCGTATGATACTGACTTAAAAAAAACAGCAGTATTAGCCTTTAAATTGAGGTGAGACGGCGACAGTCTCTGCAGGAAGACGATGAGGTTCCAGAGTCTGAGGAGGTTAATTGTGTCCGGGGTTTTCCTCAGTAATATTTCTCCCTAAATGACTGATCCATCCAAATTCCCATCTTAGAGGAAGGTTACTCCCCTCCTTCATATTCGTTATTCCCCTCCAGGCTTTTCACTCTTCATCTCTGCCTCTTACCGACTGTCTTTCTCCCTCTGTCTCGCTCTACCAGCCTCTAACTGCTTCTCTTTTCGCTCTGTCTGTCTCTAACTATTCCTCTCTCTCTCTCTCTGATCATCACAAACTCAAAGACACTCTCCTTCTTTATTTCTCACCTTGTCGATCTCTCCGTCCCTTCCCTCAAACTGCCTTTTTACTCCGTCCTTTTGTTTCTGTTTCATGTTTCCGTTTGTCTTCGCTCCATCTTCAAACTTTCTTTCTCTACCTCTTTATCCGTCTTATTGCTTTAACTCTTGCTCCTTTACGCTCCTGCCATCTCTCATTCTCTCACTCTCACTGATTACTGGGATTAATCATCTTAAGGCAATACTTTCATTACATGGTTTGTTTGAAAGTAAGATAATTCCTTTAATAGTCTGGTTTAGCTGGATTGTCTTATTAAATCCGTCTAAAGGTTTGGATCTGGTCGAGACCTTTCGGCCCGACTAAAAACTTAACGATGTAAAAATTAAAAAAAAAATATTGCTCTTTTAAGATCAAACTCTTAGGGCCTGAACCTTTCATGGGTGCAAAAATATTTAACGTGAAAACCAATGACAAAACTCCTTATTGGTCAAGAAAATTGTCTTGCACCTATCACAAGTCTTAGTGCCGACTTTGAGCGTCGCAAATGTTTTTGTATCCACTAAAGGTTTCAGTAAATCTGGGCCACAGGCCGGCGTTACACATGAAACTTTTTCATGCAACTCTGTTGTCTGCAACTGAGTTTCATCAGAGTTGCACTGTGTATCAACCTGCAATTAACTGAAAAGTTGCATACAACCTGGTTGCATCAAGCTGAAACTGAACTTTTTGCAGCTAGGTTCATGCAACAGCCAATCAAAATGCTGATATCATGTCACATGACTTTCAGTTGGGCCAGTTAGTAGTACTACTACAACCAGCTGATAGGTAACTAACAGAAACAACAGACGGCACACAGCTTGTGACAGCCAAGAAAAATAAATCAGTCATCCAGCAGTTTGAAGGTTTGTGGATTAACTTTACATTCAAATATTGTTGTATTCCAGGTAGTTTAAGTATTTCCTGTATAGAAAGTTGGTGGTGGACATTAGCTGGTGGTAGCTTAACCGCTAACTGTGGACCTAGCTTACGTTATGTTGATATTACGCCACAGTGATTTAACATGCTGAATGACTTTTTAACTTGATGCCAACACAAAATGCTGCTGTTGTAAAACATGACTTTCAACTGTTTAAACTATTGTAGATTGTGTATTGTTGTGTGTAGTTATGATTGCATTTGAAACTCACCAATGCAACCAACAGTTTCACCGTGTAACGCCGGCCTCAGTATGCATGGAAACGTACTCAATCTGCCTGTCTGTCTGTCTCTTTTCTGTCTGTCTGTCTGTCTGTCTGTCATGCCTCTTTGCATTCTGAGCATGTACAGTCTAGCCTCGCTCCATCCACTTAACCAACACCCCCCCCCCCCCCCCCCCCGACACGTCAGTCAGACAGACTCTGCACTCTGCGGGTCTTGACAAATCAATTTCAGCCCAGTCTGATGAAAATAGCAGCAAGTCTCTAAACTGTCACCGAGCCACCCAGCTGGAGGAAAACCCCCTCCAGCTACACAGCTTACAGCTTTTTTTTCTTCTTTTTTTTTTTTCTTCTTCACCCCACCACTTTGTAAATGCAAACACGATTCCATAAAGTATTTATAGGACTCAGAAAGCCAATCTGGTTTTGGCGGAGGGTCTGTGCCGGTCCAGAATGTTTAGTCTGATCCCCCGGAGACTTTGCTTGAAGGCAAACTGCAGGGGGAGGAAACAGTCAGGAGGCCAGCTGAGACGAGTCCAAACAAGCTGAGGACGTACAGGTGAGAAGTGAGAACGACTGACTGACTGACTGACTGACTGAACAACTGACTGACTGACTGAACATTCATTCCTCTGATGCACTTTAAGGTTTTTAAACAGCTATCAAGGATCATAACACTAAACCACAGGTGTGACCAAGTCAGTCTAAATGTAGATTACCAGGTAAAGTCCATGTCATTAATGTCAAGTCTCAAGTCTAAAAGAAGAAGAAGAAGGTTTAATTCTAAGATCACCAACATTACAAGCAACAAATTGTAAGGAGGTGTGTAAGCAGATGTGTGACCAAGTCAATTTTCCGAGTCCAAAGTCAGTCTCAGGTCTTGAGGCACAAGTCTCAAGTCAAGTCCATGTCATTAATGTCAAGTCTCAAGTCTAAATGTAGAACAGCAAGTCAAGTCAGAACAAATCAAGAGTCCAGTATCAATTTAATATCTTAAAGAAAACAAAATATCTAGGACTTTTCAATGCAATATGGTTTTAATAGGATAAAAACTAGGTAAGAGCATCATGAGTTTGATTTCTATAATCAGTTTCAACTTCAATAAATTCAATCATTCCATACAAATTCAGAAAACAGAATTTAAATTCAGTCGTCTGCTGGAACAAATCTCATCACTTTCAATCTGAGTCATTTACACAAACACAAGATCTCAAGTCAAGACTTTAGAAACCTTTTCAAGTCATCAGAGTACAAGTCAGAGTCGAGTCCCAAGTCACCAGAACCCAAGTCAAGTCGAGTCTCAAGTCTTCTCTTCATGCATGAAATCATGAATAAAATACCCATGAAAACTGCAGTTTCGGTGACAGCAGCAAGATGTACAGTGAGTTCAGCTTGGCCTGTGATCTGCTGCTCCTCAGCTCGTCTTCATGATAATAATTAGAGTCCTTGGTCAGTTTCCAGAGGTGTGATGCCGCCCGCCTCGCCTTCACCTTCACACCTAATATTACACACTGACATTTTCATTTTATGCATCTACTGACAGACTTACTGTCTTCTGCTGAGCGACTCACAGTGAGATCAGCAGGAGAATAAAGCTTCTATTCTTCCTTCTTGTTCATATTTATATATATACATACTTTTTAACACTTTTTTTTAATGTTATTTGGTAACGTTTTATTGTCCGAGTCCGGAATTGTTAATTTCTTAGGAAGTTTCCTGGAAAGAACCATGACATTACGTTCTAATTATAGGGAAAATACAGAAAGAGTTGGTAAGTTCCTCCAGTTTTTTCTGTTGTTTCCAAGATAGAATCATGACATTATGTAGCAGTTATATAGAAAACTAGAAATTAACTAAAATGAAGAATTCAACAAATAACTATATTATATAATTATATGAATAATGAGTCATTTACACAAACACAAGGCTTTAGAAACCTTTTCAAGTCATCAGAGTACAAGTCAAAGTCAAGTCCCAAGTCACCAGAACCCAAGTCAAGTCAAGTCTCAAGCAATTAAAACTGTGAATCGAGTCCAAGTCATGTGACTCGAGTCCCCACCTCTGGAAAATATAGAAATGACATAGACAAAATACACATAGAGAAATTATATAAATACGCCATCAAAAGTACTTTGATATGTGATGTCATATCGCCGTCAAAATTCATGAAGCTTTTTGGAAGCTTCACCACATTTAAGACAAAGTGCTGCACTTGAACCCCACAGATCCAATGTAAACTGAACTGTTTTTAACCCTGTTTGTGAAGCGCTTTGGGTCACACTGTTGTATGAAATGCGTCGTATAAATAAAATTTGATTTGATTCGGTTACAACCGCCAGAACACTGCAGTCACTCTCTTCAATAGTCTCTCTCTCTCTCTCTCTCTCACACTTCTTCTCTCTCTACCTCATTCACTTCATTGGCATGCAGAAAATTTCATTCCTTCATCATTTCTTCTGAATGGCCATATAGTTTGCATTGCCATTCAATGAATCTCTCTCTGTGTCTCTCTCTCTCCCTCTCTCTGTCTCTCTCTCTGTCTCTCTCTCTCTCTCTCTCTCTCTCTCTCTCTGTCTCTCTCTCTCTCTCTCTCTCTCTCTCTCTCTCTCTCGACACTCTAAACTTTTGGCTTTTGTTTTAATCAAAATGTCTCTCTCTCTCTCTCTCTCTCTCTGTCTCTCTGTGTCTCTCCCTCTCTCTCTCTCTCTCTCTGTCTCTCCCTCTCTCTGTCTCTCTCTCTGTCTCTCTCTCTCTGTCTCTCTGTGTCTCTCCCTCTCTCTCTCTCTCTCTCTGTCTCTCCCTCTCTCTGTCTCTCTCTCTGTCTCTCTCTCTCTCTCTGTGTCTCTCCCTCTCTCTGTCTCTCTCTCTCTCTCTCTCTCTCTCTCTCTCTCTCTCTCTACACTCTAAACTTTTGGCTTTTGTTTTAATCAAAATGTATCTCTCTCTCTCTCTCCCTCCTTCCTTCCCTGCACCTTGTACTCCATCGACACGTATTTACCATCCAACTGAATCTGAAGCGCTTTGGGTCACATTGTTGTATGAAATGTGCCATATAAATAAAATTTGATTTGATTCGGCTACAACTTGCCGTCCATGAGTTTATACAAGTCATTACCGGTATTAAGTCTGGATTCCATCAGCGGTGAAGCGGCGAGTCGCCCGGCGGGCGGCCGGCGTCCAAAAACCAACCGAATGCAAATGAGTTATTTTTCTATCATTTTTTTCCTTTATATGGCGAGTATCCCTCCCTTGGCAGCGAACAAACTTACTTTGAACAAAGCAGGGGGGGGGAAGTGTGCCAGCTCCCCCCCGCCCCCGCGCGCGCCCCCCCCCCCCCCCCCCCCCCACAGATAGACATCTAAACGGCGGCGGCGGGTGCGGCGCTCGGTGATTCTGGACTGAACCGGACTGCCAAACTCGAGCCCCAGCTGCTGGCTCCTCCATAACAGATCTCATTTAACAAGCCGCCGGTGTGAGCAGCTGCTGGGCTTTACTGTCTGATGGAAAGGCCAAACTGGGACCTGTGGCCAGAGTCACTGCAGACACACACACAC
>NW_027284431.1:0-2500 GCF_046629955.1 Centroberyx affinis | reverse complement strand
AGAGAGAGAGGAGGAGGAGGAGGAGGAGGAGGAGGAGGGGGAGGGGGAGGAGCACACAGAGAAACATCTGAACTGATATCAGAGAGAGAGAGGAGGAGGAGGAGGAGGAGGGGAGGAGGGGGAGGAGGAGGAGCTGGAGCTGGAGCACACAGAGAAACATCTGAACTGATATCAGAGAGAGGAGGAGGAGGAGGAGGAGGAGGATTAGGAGAGAGGAGGAGGAGGAGGAGGAGGAGATGGAAGAGGAGGAGGAAGTGATAGAGGAGGAGGAGGAGGAGGATGAAGAAGAGGAGGAGGAGGAGAAGGAGGTGGATGAAGTAGAAGAGGAGGAGGAAGAGGAGGAGGAGCAGGAGGTAGAAGAGGAGGAGGAAGAGGTGGAGGTGGAAGAGGAGGAAGAGGTTTAGGAGGAGGAGGGGAAGAAGAGGAAGAGCAGGTGGAAGAAGAGGAAGATGAGGAGGTGGAGTAGGGGGAAGAGGTGGAGGAGGAGGTGGAAGAAGAGGAGGATTAGGAGGAGGAGGTGGAGAAGAAGTGGAGGAGGAAGAGGTTTAGGAGGAGGAGGAGGGGGGAGAAGAGGAGGAGGAGGGGGGAGAAGAAGAGGAGGATTAGGAGGAGGAGGTGGAGGAAGAAGTGGAGGAGGAAGAGGAGGAGGTGGAAGAGGAGGAGGTGGGGGGGATTGGGGGCGGGGGTCGGACAGCAGGGAGAAAGAGAGGAAGAAGGAGAGGAAGGAGTGAAGGAGAGATGAAGAGTTGATCAGAAGAGCAGCCGCTGAAGCCTCACCTGCTGTGGTCGTGGTCGTCGTGGCAACAGTGGTCGTCTTCTCAACTAACAATGAAACAGATGATTTATTAATCATCTTATCAAAACCATTCACAGAAGATTAAAGGAGAATTTAACATTTGAAAGACATGCAAGATTATCTTTTCTGCAGCGAGCTGATGGTTGCTTGATTGACTTATTGAATTATTGAATGAATAAAATAATTACTGAATGAAAGAATGAATCAGTCACTTGTTGATTGAACAAAAAAGTGAAGGGGTCTGAACCCACAGCACATGAGAACAAAAGACAGGAGAAGTGAGGAAAGGTCGCTGACTGGCTCCAGTTGGCACTAGATACAGGACTGTGCAAAGGTCTTAGGCACGTGTAAAAAAAATCCATAAATAGAATAGAATAGAATGATCTTTATTGTCATTATACTCAGGTATGAAATTTCGCCTGACTTCTCTCAGTGTAGTTAAAATAAAACAAATAAATAAAAGCAGTAGTAAAAGCAGTAACAGCAGCATAATGCTACGAAGGACTTGTGCAAGTACAACTTAAAATTAAAAGGCACTAGTTAAATTAAATTTACACATTTACAAATGTACAAAGGTATGGAAGCCCGTTTCCGCCAGTGTGATGAAAAAAACGGTCCTGTAAGTCATTATAATGAGAAACTTTCTCAAAATAATGACTTAGTATCTCAAAATAATGAGAAACATTACTTTGAGATACTAACTCTCTCGTTATTTTGAGAAAGTTTCTCATTATTTTGAGAAAGTTTCTCATTATAATGACTTACAGGATCTTTTTTTTTTCATCACACTGGCGGAAATGGGCTTCCATACAAAGGTGAAGTGAAAATGCTTTCAAAAACAATTAAATTAAAATTTTCTAAATATAAAAAAAATGACTATAAAGAGCAGTCTACTGACACACTAATGCAGAAAACAAATACACATCTAAGACAAAATGTATATAAAACATCTAGGGTGCCTAAGACTTTTGCACAGCACTGTATTTAATATCATGTATATAATCATGGTTGGAAGACTCGGTTGGAACGGCTCTGTGGTTACCGGTGGACTCGACCAGGATGACATCATCGCTCTCCGACTCGTCCCGGTAGATGGCGCCCAGCAGGACTTCGTACTCGGTGGACGGCTTGAGTCCCGTTATCAGGTAGCTGTTGATGTTCCCGTTCACCAGAGACTGAGGCGGCAGGTTCATGGTTTCATTAGAGACAAATAAAACATACATGTAGACAACAGACACACTTCCACCGCTCATACACTGACTACATCCACTCCTTCACCTCTAACCCTGACCTGAACCAAACTGTTTTCTTTCAAGTCTCTCCTCAAAACACATTTTTATGTAAAGGATTTTTTTTACTATGATTTTTATTTCTTAGATGTGTTTTTTACTTTTATTCCTTGTTTCTTAGCTCTATTTTTACTCCATTGATCTTGTTGCTGTAGCCATTTTTTTATAATGATTTTCATTTCATTTTATTTATTTGTGCTTACTTTCTATTTGTTTTTTTCTACTGTTTTTATTCCATGCTTTTATTTATTGTAAAGTACTTTGTAACAATTGTTTTGAAAGGTGCTATATAAATAAACGTTATTATTATTATTATTATTATTATTATTATTATTATTATTATTATTATTGTTATTGTTATTATTATTATCATTATTGTTATTAACCCTCTCCTCTGCAGGTTTAACCTCATTTA
>NW_027284430.1:0-53466 GCF_046629955.1 Centroberyx affinis | reverse complement strand
CTGCCGTCCGACTTCAACTTCGGGGGCCGCGTGAAAAGCGGGATTTTACAGCCACAAAGAAGAGTGTGAGGAGAAGAAGAGCCGGGTGATGATGGAGAGAGAGAGAGAGAGAGAGGAGGAAAAACTGGGGAAAACTCTCTTGCCACGCCATGTTGGCTTTTTTTTCGACACACACACACACACACACACACACAAAACAGACAAAGAGAAAGCGGACAGAGTGTGTGTGTGTGTGTGTGTGTGTGTAGAGAGAGAGAGAGGAGGAAAACTCGGAAAACTCCGCTGCCGTGATGGGTTGTTTTTTTTTGTTTTTTTTTCTCTCACATCTGAACCCATAGAAGAAGAAAGACACCCAGAAAACAGATGAAGAAGTGGAGAGAGAGAGAGAGAGAGGGTGTGTGTGTGTGTGTGTGTGTCAGAGGTTGGTGAGTTGTTTTTGAAAGAGAAAAGCCGGGGGAATGGAGAGGAGGAGGAAGGAGAAGGAGGAGGGGGGCGGGGGGTGGGGGAGGTGGGGGGGTTTGGAAGGGATTCCAGAGGAGGTTGCCGTGGAGACGGAAACGGGAGACTGGAGCCCCACAATCCCCAGTTTGATTGGCGTCAGGGCGTTACTGTCACACACACACACACACACACACACACACACACACCTGCAGTAAGCGCACACACACACACACACACACACATACAAACCTGCACAAAACAAATCACACGTTCATTCTCACTTACACTCAGAAAAACACACTCATGCACACACTTGAATGTCTTAAGATGTTGCATGGACACACACACACTCTTACACACTCACACACACACACACACACACACACACCAGCACAACACACACCGCACTTTCATTCTCACTTAGTCTCAGAAAAACACACTGTTGTGCACAACAACCACTCTTTCCTTTATCTCTCTCTCACACACACACACACACACACACACACTTCCTGTGTGAAAAACAATGTAATGCATCTGTCAGTCAGGTGTTGGGAGGAACTCACCTGTCTCACCTGTGTGTGGTGACTGTGACTGTGTGTGTGTGTGTGTGTGTGTGTGTGACTGTGTGTGTGTGTGTGTGTGTGTGTGTGTGAAAGAGAGCGAAATTCTCACCTGTGCTCTGTCTCCTCTGTCTCCTTGGTTCATAGACAGATCAATATTTACATCTATACATAGATCGATAGGCACTTTACACACAACCAGAACCCTATAATGAAGCTAATAAAACATAAAAAAAATATATGCTATAATTGGCCCCCTGTGCCTATTAACATATCAACACACATGACACATTAATCGCAGCAGTGTGCCCCACCCACCACACCTTATAATTCAACATTTGGCACAGCAATAAGCAAGAGGAATTCTATGTCCTTCCCCAAATATAATGACATGTTGAAGAAAGATACTGAACTAAAGCTACCAGTAAGAGTCAACAGTAAGAAAACACATACTCATACTCATAGTTCATCACATATTACCTTGTTAATTAAGCTGCAAGGTGGTCCATGTTCATTTAGCGTTTGTCTTCCCGGTTTGATTTTCCGACAAAAACAGCACGTGAATGCAACGCCGACTTCGAAGTCCCGGATCTCGGACTTTCCCACCAGCACCTGAACACACCAATGAGATTATTTCTGCCTCCGGAGCAGCTCTGCCTCTGAGAAAAAATTTGTGGACATAAAACTGCAATCTGCTTGCAGATCGTGGCATATTGACATTGTCATAACTCACTTTTTCTGCTACAACCTTTTTTATCTCAATACGTGCTTCTGCTGTTATTTTGCACAGACCTTCATAATACTGTAATTCACATTTTTCATACTTTTAATTCGTACATTTCCACTTAGTATGATTGAACAACAATGATACTATAGCCTACTCTAAAATGTGATTGTGTTTTTTTTTTTATTTTTTTTTTTATTATTCCTTAATTGACCCTGTCTTCATATGACTTACATCGGTTTGATACCACTTAATATGATGTAGGCCAGTGGTTCTCAACGTGAGGTCCGGGGACCACCAGGGGTCCCTGAGGGGATTCTAGGTGGTCCCCAGCAAATTGATGAATTGTTAAACTTCATTATTCTCATTTACAAGAAGTTAACACAATTAGAGAATGTAGAAAAATGACTATTTTGGTCATATAGTTTCTCTGTTATCTCTCTACCTACAATACAGACAGTCATGGACTTCTGGACAAAATCATATCTAACAATAAAAAATATTCTCAGATTGGGGTCAGAGAGACAAAATCTCATCAAATGGGGGCTCTAATGTGGACTAAATAAGGGGATCCTTGATATGAAAAAAGGTTGAGAATCACTGATGTAGGCTTTACTATGAGGTGAGTCGGAAAGAGCTGGGGGAAGACTGGGGAGCAGCATGGTCCTTGTAGTTTTGGGAAACGCTGCTGTTAACAAAGACCTTGAAGGCAGCATAATAAAAGGTCTATTTGGCCAAACCAACAGAGCTCTTCCTTATTCTCCCGCGGCTCTAAAGTAATTCTGTGCGCCATTGTAGCCGAATCAATGCCCGTGTATAGAAACACGTCTTCAGGACAATCATCTGAAAAGAGGGTCAGACGTCTGGAAAGCACTTGGCTCTAACAGCAGACACAACAACCGAAAAAAATAATTACCGTTGTTGTGCATTTGAAATGAGTCCTACTAGGCTACGTCCAAGCTATCACTATAATATTTGAATTAACGGTCGTTCTTACCTGGGATGCAGGCTAGCTTGAAATAAAAACGGTCAGGCAATCAACCGTCATATAAAGAGAAATCATTTAGGCTTATATTCATAATTCTAGATTATATTTTTTTATCATATTTCGCTCTCAGCTGTTACTTTGGCGACCTTCTTCTAAAATGTATCCCATAATATCTTGTCAGTCATCATTCAGACATTATAGGTTTGGAAGTTTCGGTAAATGACATTAGATACTGGGACTTTGTAGCTTAATAGCTTATGGGTGGCAGAGAAGTATAAAATTCCCACTTTGAAATCTATTTATTTGATTATTAGGCTACTTTTCTCATTGAGATTCCTCCTCTCTCTCTCTCTCTGTGTGTGTCTCTCCGCCATCAACAAGTGTCTCGCGCACCTTCTGAGCCCGCGCCTTTTCAGATGCAAATGCACGCGCACATGCTGACGATCCGCGCGATCCCATTGGTCCACAGCCGGCTACAACTGCACGAGAGACAAGGGGGAACTTTTTTGTTTAACAGGCAGATCAGTTCAGTCTGAGTCACCCGGCCGTGGCACAACAAGTGGTTTTCTACTTTTCCCAACTCTTTACCAAGGACGGAGGAGAACTCGCTGTTCCGTTTGTCTTCGTTTCATTTTGATAACTTTTCTAAATCCGTATATTTCAGTATCTCGTTCGAAGTAATGACTGCTCACTCAGACTTTTAATTTGAAAAGTAGCACCGAGCTCGCCTGTTGCGTTGGGTTTGTCTCCCGGGTGTGTCCTTACTAATTAGCTGATTTGGATCACCTGGTGCTCCCTGTTCAACCTGTAGGGAAACCTGGCCACAAGTCGCCAGGTGGACGGCGACAAAGGCTGTGACTCTGTGCTTGAGTACTAGTTAAATTGTTTTGTAACTTGTCGCAGGCAAAGAAATAAATCGAAGATGTATAGCATGATGGAACACGAGTTGAAGCCGACCGGACAGCCCCCGTCGCACCAGACCTCCCAGGGAATGTCACCGGTCACCGGCAACATGACCGGGAGCATGGGCAGCAACGGCAACTCTCACCCGAGCTCCAAAACGGCATGTCCGCCCGGAGGCGACCCCATGGATAAAGTCAAGCGGCCCATGAACGCTTTCATGGTCTGGTCCCGCGGCCAGAGGCGCAAGATGGCCCAAGAAAACCCCAAAATGCACAACTCCGAGATCAGCAAGCGGCTGGGAGCGGAGTGGAAGCTCCTGACCGACGCCGAGAAGCGGCCCTTCATCGACGAGGCCAAGCGGCTCCGAGCGGTCCACATGAAGGAGTACCCGGACTACAAGTACAAGCCGCGCCGCAAGACCAAACCCCTGCTGAAGAAGGACACTCAGGTGGGCAAGTACCCGCTCTCAGCCGGGAACCTGCTGGCTGCGGCGGCGCAGGGCCAAGGTGGGAGTCCCAGGATGGAGAGCTACGGCTGGGGCCCCACCGGGGGGTACGCCGGCATGCAGGGCGAGGCGCTCGGCTACACGCAGCAGCTACACCGCTATGACCTGTCGGCCCTTCAGTACCCCCCTGCAATGACGGCGGCACAGACCTACATGAACGGAGCCAACTCGTACAGGTGAGCTTCAGTCTGACAGGTAACTCTGTCAAGGGAACTACTGTACAAATATAATTATTGTTAAGCCTAGGCGTGTTCTGGAACACATTGCCCTTTGGCAGCATGTTCAATAATTCGCACGGTCATGGGAGGAAGATGTTTGTCATCGAGTTATACAAGTAAGGGCAGTTCGGGGAGGTTATTAACGTATCTGGACTGGAAAAAAAAATTCCGCTCTTACCAAATGTCACTAGCTTGCAAAATGAGGACACTGGAAATAAATCATTCATTGAAGCTAATCCAATAATTTGTCTGTTTACGATTCACTTTTTGCGGGTTCTTTGCGCTATCCCCAACATCTTGGCCCACTGGAAACTCAAAAGTATTTCATTTGAATGTAATGGTGATACTTTTGTAAGCCTAAGCGATGAACGAATTATTAATAGCCTAATAACTTTCCCTCCACAAAGCCTGTTGTTGAAACTGGTTTAAAAAGTAGAACCACAAGGCCATAATTACACTTGCCTACATGCCTATTCCGCACACAACAATCACATAATTATTTCCTCAATTATGTTAAAAAAAAAAAAGGCACAGCTTACACTGATTTTTTTTTTTTTGCACTTCCTAATTTTGACCCCTGCAACAGGTCCGTATTTGTCTGTTAGTTAGTACTTTTAAATAATTGTATATGCTTAAATTAACCTGCAAATAAATGTTTCTTCTTTTAAAAAATAGACTGCCAAACTTTTTTAGCAGACTCTTATGGGAATACTCTTCAATTAATCAACTTGAGAACAAACTCTCCTGAGCTAAGACTGATTGAGAGTAAATATTTAGTCCTGAATCTGATAATCCGACTTGTTTGTCGCTAAACTGGATTTGCTTGCTTGTCAGAAATTAAGATGGATGCCGAACTCCAAATTCTCACAGAACACTCCTAACCTAGCCAACAGATAAGATTTTCTTTCTGTCTTCACTGATTGATCTGTTGATTTAGTGCCTTTGGTTTCTTTTAAGAATCTTTGAGTAACCTTTTGAGTACTGCCAATATTGAATTCCTTAGGAATATGGCCAAGAGAGTGACTTGGAAACTAGACAGAAATTTAATAGACATGAAAGGAACAGGCTTAATACCCTATGGTCTAAAATGGACTTGATCTAAAATTACCTTGGTGAGAATAGGCCTAGTATTATGTAAATACACTCACGAATGTATGGACTTGGTGAGAGAACACTTCAAAATGAGCCTCTTAAACATGTAAATATATAAAATTATCATTGTCGGGAATTGCATCCTTTTCCAGTCACTTAGAAACTTTGCATTTCTAGGAACAACAGGCTGCTTGTTATGGGCGGAACGCTCCGCTCTGCTCCTGGATCCTGCCTAGCATGTTGATCAGGATGACTTCACTGCAGCAGCCAGGACTGCTTTGTGTGTGGTCCTCTACCCACAACCCCCCAGTGCACGTACCCATCATCCCCCAGTACGCATACCCGCCGTCCCCCAGTACTTTGTCCACCCCGGCCCCCCCTGCTCCTGTCCCCCAGTATTTCGTGTACCCAAAGTCCCCCAGTACTTCGTCTACCCACCATCCCCTGAGTATTTGTCTCTCCGCCGTCCTCCAGTACTTCGTCTACCCACTGTCCCGCATTACCCATGATTCCTCAGTGCTTGGTGTACCCAGCGCCCCCCAGAGCATCCCAGTGAAAACAGGCCAGAGTGACGTCATGGACCAACGACTCCAAACAAATTTTTAAGATTATGACCACTTTCAAAGACATTCTGACCTCAACATTTTTTTCCACCGAGTCCATGTTTATTTAGATTTCAAAAGGCTTCGCGTTCAAGTCACGTTGGTGGCCTGACTTGTTCGGGCCTGTCCCGTCCCACTCCGGCGAATTGAGTGAATGGGGTCCGAGACCATGCTTCTAAACAACAGGTTTCATAATACTAATGATAATGATCATAATGTCCTGCCACTTGCTGCAGCAGGGGCTCTTCAGGCTTTTCAGTTACCACCTTAAACCCAATGTTGTTGAGCCAATATAACCATGGTGTGAGTTTTCCAAAAGAAAACCATCTTGGCATCAACATCACTCGCTTAAGTTGCATTTGATGCTCTTGAGAAACCCTGCGGAGAACTCCCTCGTCTTTTCATTTTCTGTCTAAACACGCCAAAACCATGTTATTCCTGTTTCGACGGCAATGAAAAGATGGGCCGTCTAAAATGGTGGTGGGGGGGTGGGAACCGAGTTTGCAGGTGGCAGTGTAAACTAGGCCAGTGTTGATCTGTAGATCAGTCAAATATGCAGTGATCAGTCTCCCTGATCCCCGCTTTGTTTGTCTCAACATGCAGGTGTACCGCGCTCATTATGAATAATCTGCTTTCTGGTTTGAAGACCAGAGCGCTCTTTGACTCACTGACATATTGACTCATTGCCCAATGTTAAAATGGAGCGAGGCGGTTTAAGTTGAGGAAGGCGCGTTCATGCAGAATTAGCTTCTTCCCATTCCTAAACAAGCCTCAACTTCCTCTAACAGAAACAAACAGCCAGGTTGCTGCTTGGATTAACTTGAATGTACAACTGTAACACTGAACACACTCAGGGATGATTTTGGTGTGACAAGACAAGGTTTTACTTGAAAATCTGCTTTGCTTTGTGTTGTGCAGCATGGAAGTGCTTAACCTCAGATTGCACACCATCTGATGGTCATGGTCCTGCCGTCTTACAAGATGAAGTTAACGGCCCTTAATCAGTTCTCTTACAGGCATACGCCCTCAATCACACTCACTGTTTTCCCATCATTGAGCTGAAGTATAGTCCAATTGACAATTACTATGCTCGGTCTCAGTTCGATCATTTTTAACGCTACTGATTTGGGACGTTTGTCATTCTTAAAAGGTTCCTTATGAGCACGGTGCCATAGAGAAGTTGTTTACTGCAACATAAAGGGTTCTATGTAACAGTCGTTTTCAAGTCCTGTGTCATCACGACCGAAGAGCCTGCAGGTTTTTTTTATTCCTGCCAAACACTACAGCAGCTGACTTCACTGATTAACACACCTTCACCCAGAGAGGAGGAGCTTAACGGTGAGATCAGCTGCTGTAGTGTTTGGTTGGAAGACCTGCAGACTCTATAGAGCTGCCATTTTGCACAGATGTTCAACAATCATACAGGGAGAAATCCATCGTAGAAGAGGCAGAGATGTCAATATCTCCACCAACAGTGATCTCAATAGACCAAGAATGCAATGCAGCTACAATACGTGTTGCGGTTTAAGTAAGGGGTGCAAGGTCATTCTGGGAAATGTAGCTAACCACTCGGCTAACTGAAGCAGAAGTAGACATGGTAGCAGGCAGGTTGAGGGGAAAGTAGGTCCATAAAAAAGAATGGTCCATGGTGTGTTTCTGCTCCCAGATGGACTCTGACTTCTCGTTCTCCTGTCCTCCTCCCACAGCCCCATGTCGTACAGCAGCAGCCCCCAGCAGCCGAGCCCCGTCACCATGTCCATGGTGAAGCCGGAGCCGGTGTCCCACTCGCCTCCGACGGGGACGCCCAGCCACCACCGGGGGCCTCTGCAGGGCGACCTCAGGGACATGATCAGCATGTACATCCCGGGACCGGGGGGCGACGCCGGCGACCCCGCGGCGGCGCAGCGGGGCTACGGCAGCGTCCAGCAGCACTACCTCACCGGGACCGTCCCGCTCACGCACATCTAGGCTTGGGGAGTGGGGGAGAGAGAAAAGGGGGCTTGTATCAAACTGGGAAACGATGGGATTTAAAGACTGAACGGTGCGGGACGACCAGTAACACTCACGATGCACAACTGGCTGGGCTGGGGATGGAGTCCGGTCTGGGTGACTGTAGACCTGACGGTTAGCGTGGGGACACGAGACGCGAGGACGCACACACACACACACACACACACACACACACACACACTTGCATACAGTCTCATCCATTCCACATAGACACCTGTCATCAGACGCTTCTATTGGCACACACAAGCCGTGACTTTTTTTTTTTCTTTCTTTTTTTTTTTTAGATAAAAAGGCTGTTTTTCTACCTCTTCATTTTAGGACTTTACACACATCTGTCCCAGCTAAATACCCATCCAACACACACACACACACACAGCTGATCCCCCCCCCCCCCCCCCCGTCTCTTAGTGGACTCCTCTCCACGAAGGACTGCTGTAAACGGACAATGGCGTCTGTTTATTATGTACATATTATGAATTTAGCCTTTTTGTCTTTTTATTTTATTTTTTAGAACTTGACCCATAATAACGTCCAATCACAGACTCCCCCCCCCCCCCCCCCCCTCCCTCTTGATACCTCACATTGCCACTTGTGACACTGGGGTTCCTGAATGTTCCGCCGTATACCAGTTACACTTCCTCCCCGGGTTTCGTCCCGTTAACACTTCCTCACCGGGGGTTTTTCCAGTCTTCCGCCGCTTCGCCCTCGAGCCGCTTCGCCCACCACCCCCCCAAAAAAAAAAAAAAAAAAAACCCCAACACTTCAGAGAGACACCTAGAGCACCAACAAAAACACTGGCAGCCAGGTGACCAATCAAAATCTCCAGGCCGGTGATATACAAATCACATGACCTGCAAGTGCTCCGGTTATTGGTTATTTGGTCGTCTACCCTCTCAAAGGAGCCGGAGAGCAGCCGGTGGGGCGAAATGAGGGGGGGGGGTGGAAAAGTGGGAGGGAAATGCACAACTTTGAATAGCAAGAGATATTTTTTTATAAGAATGAACTCTTTGTGCCTTGGGCTCGGTTGAGTAAATGCTCTTTTTTTTTTATTTTTTTATTTTTTTTTTTATTATTGCTCTCAATCCTGTTGGATGACATGGTAAACGCCTGTTGGACAATCGTCACTGCATCCAATAGAAATAAAAAAAAAAATGATACAAACTCTATTCTAAGATCCGTGATATTATTTAGAATGCAAAAACCAGCACGGGTCTTAATAGTTTACAAAAATACCGAACCATAAATCTAATGTACTTGTGCTCAGTGGTAGCCATTCTCCACACTCAGACCAGATCACTGGATTTAAATTCTCAAGTCTAAAAGGAATGTGACAGTTAAAGTAAAGTCATTTTTGCTGCCAGTATGAGTTTAATTATGTTGTGTAATTAGTTTTAGATTGGATTGCCGTTTGTTTGACTTTTTTTTTTTTTGTTTTGTTTTGTTTGTAAATGTTCCTTTAGTTGAGTTGCATTGTTCTGGCAGCGTCCCGAGTTGCTCTTTTTATTCATTGTCACTTGCTGTAGGCAGGTGCTGCATTCTTCTTAGGATTTATCATTAACTGAATGAAATTTGATGTGAAATGCTGCATTTCCATTCAATGGTTTTACTCCAAACAGAAAATAAAAACAAGTTGGTTTTTTTTTTCAAAGTACACTTGAATGATTAAATCACAAAATTACAAAATGTATGCTTTTTTTCCCCAACAATGTTTTTTTTTTTAGGACCTATCCATTGCTTTTTTTTTGTTAAATTAAGCCATTTCACTTTACCATCAATGAAAAGAATGTATCAAGAAGTTTCATATTAAACCTACCACGAACCTATCTTGTTTCTAAATTCTGATTTTCTTTCAAATGTTAATCTTTATTCATGAAGAATAATTTAGCAAAATGTCAAAGCTTCAAGGTTTTTCTGAACTCTGTGGGTCAGTTCCCTGTTTTTCCTGTTTTTCCTCTTTCCAGCCCGCTGTCAGAATAGTTACCAGTGCTGCTATGGACTTAAAGGGAACTTTATTTGTATATTTTCAATCTGCAAAGACTGGGTGAATATTTAGCATGTAGTAGATTGTCATTTTGACAGTTGCTTTAGATTTGAGCAATCCATTACTAACAAGAACTTGCTTGCATTGGAAAAGGGGAAGTCACCAGATTACTTTTGAAAAAGGTCTTTCACCTTTTAAGTTATATTAAAGAAATGCGTGAATGTTTACATTGCAATCCAAGTGTTTGAAAATTAACTTTTATACTGACTTGTATTTCTATTTTTTAGTATGTTAATACTCATGCTTGTAAATAGTGTAAGATATGAAGTTCTGCAGCATTCATGTACATAATGTATAAAATTCCTTTTAGGCTCTTATACTAAGGGTCTTAATTCTTTTTGATTAAAAAAAAAAAACCTGTCATTTTGTTATGGCATTGATGACAAACAAAATATTAATAAAAAGTCAAAATGAAAATAGATTTGTTTTTCATGAATGATCTTAAATGTGTGGGTATTTTCAGTTCCAAAGGCATTATTTATGATGGAGATCCTATAGAGGCGAGAAGAATGGAAAAGGAAAAGCCTTATTTTTCCCGGGGGGCACTTCAGGTCCTTTTATGAATGAAGATCAATGAACATCTTTACATAATGGACAGATTACACACATTTAGTGGAGAAGCTGATTCAACTGGCTCTTTAACTCCACAGTCATTGGTTTTCAGGCTGTATTTACTGCAATAACATATGCGTGTTCGTGCTCTGACAAGTTTATAATACAATCTGACATATTGGAAGTTTATAACAACAACACCTAAAAGTGAAAAGGCTATGGGGTCATTTACCTCATTTTCTAGCTTGACAAACTAATTTCCAACCCACTGTGTGAACAGTGAGGGGTGCAATACATTTGAAGGGAACTTTATTTGTAGCCTAAATTTTCAATTTGTAAAATCTGGGGGAACATTTACATTGTGGTAAATTGCTTAGAAGTTCCTTAGCAATCCACTACTAAAAACAACTCACTTGCATTGGAAAAGGAGAATTTGTAGTCAACTGATTTATGACTTTAGAGACTTTCAGAATCAGTTTTATTGGCCCGGTTTGTACATACAAGGAGTTGACTTGGTAGGTTGCTCCTCTTGGTCGCATTAAACATAAAACAAAATTATATAAAATTGTATATAAGAATTTTTTAAGTGGAAGAATAGGGAATGATCCCTTTATAAGTTGCATGTAAAGTACATTATAAGTACTTCTAGCGCTACTACTACTAAAACTGCCACTTCTACAATGATAATTCTAATAATAATAATAATAATAATTTAGGAAATAGATAACTAGCTTTTCTCTATCTCCAGGTCCGTGTGTGTGCCCAGCCTAATCACCTCCTATCCATTTCAGGTGACTTCTACAGATTGGTTATCTCCGTCCGTGTTGCCACATGAGTTCTGCTGTCGCTCAGCTGTTGCCGCAACCATGACCTCACCCATCCACATCATTATAGAAAATAACAAGCATGGCATAGGGGCAATCAAAACCAACCCGTTCACTTTCACAGCGGCTCCACAGGCGGACCCGTTATGCCTGAGGGCGCCCAGAAGAAAACTCTGGAGGCGGACAAAACTAAACTTTTGCTAGAGAACATGGGTGTCCAACCGGGGTGGGAGGAGGTGATGGGTGGGGGTTGGATGGAGGGAGGGGGAGGGGGGGGGTGTAGTCTATAGCGCCTAGAATGATTTAAAGGTCGATCATTTACTTTCTTCTCTTTACCCTCTTTTTAAATTCACTTTCCCCCATCCCCCTCCTCGTCCTTTTCTCTCCTCTCCACCCCTCCTCTCTCTCCGGAGAGAAAGCGGGTGGCTGGCCCGTTCGTAATTGGCCGTTTCGGAGGCGCATTGTCCGCGGCTTTTCAGGCCGCAGGTGCAGATAGTAAAGCCGGAGTCCTCCGCTCCTCCCCCGGGCCGCTTTGTTCCCTCGCCCCGCTCCCCCCCGCCCGCTCCCCCGCCGGGCAGAAAATTAGCGCTGCTTTCTGGGGCTTCGTCCTCAGGCTTAACCCTTTCACCGACCGCCGCCTTTCTCATGGAAATGGGAGAGAGCCCTGCACCGGCTAATCGGCCAGTGAGGGGAGGGGATGGGAGCGAAAGGATGAGGGGGGGTGGGGGGGGGGGATGAGGGCACCAGGATGAAGAGGAGGAGGAGGAAGATGGAGGACGCAGGGGGGTAAAACCCACCAGTAGCTTTACTGTCTAACTTCTCAAACATTTTCATGTAAAGATCCCCACACTAGACCCGCATTTAATTAGATCCATATGGAAAATATTACTTGTTGATTTAATATTGAATTGTAGAACTGTCTACACTGTGGGGAGATAAAAGTAGTGAGAATGAAACCTAGAATTATGACAGTTGTTTTTATGCATTCTCTAATTGGGATAATTTCTAGTGAATTAAATTATAGTGAAATTTAACTATTCCTCATTTTGCTGGGAACCCCCCCTCCTCAAGGATCCCTGGAACCCGCTGGAAGACTCTTGGAACCCCCTCAAGGAACCCGGGAACTCCCTCAAAGACTCCTGGAACATTCTCAAGGACCCCTCCAAACCCTTCAAGGACTCCTGGAACCCCCTTAAGGACACCTGGAACCCTCTAAAGGACCCCTGCAAACCCTTCAAGGATTCCTGGAACCCCCTCAAGGACCTGCGGAACCCTCTCAGTGACTCCTGGAACCCCCTTAAGAACACCTGGAACCCTCTAAAGGACCCCTCCAAACCCTTCAAGGACTCCTGGAACCCCCTCAAGGACCTGCAAACCCTTCAAGGACTCCTGGAACCCCCTCAAGGACCTGCAGAACCCTCTCAATGACTCCTGGAACCCCCTTAACAACACCAAAGGACCCCTGAAACCCTCACAAGGACCGCTGGAACCCCCTCAAAGAGCCCCAGAGGTTCCCAGACCCCACTTTGAGAACAAATTTTAGATAACATACCCGAGAGCTGATAGTTTGGTGACCTACAACTAATAATTTATCACACTGACCAAATAATAATATCTAGTCAGTCCCTGTGTCTCACATTGACCAAATAATATCTTGTCAGAAATTCAGTGGATATCAACAGATGTGAAGTTTTGGTGGCAAATAATATTAGATGCAGGAACGCTGGCATATATTAATGTTTAATGGATCTCTTAAATATTGATTACAACCTATGGACAAAAAACTAGAGTTCTTCACCGGTTCTATGGTTAGGACAGTGGATCTATATAGAACTGTAATAACACAAAGAACTCTTTGATTTGTTACAATGAAATTAAAATTTACATTTTTCTCAATAAAGAACCTAGTGTATTTCTTAAAAGGTTCCTTTAGTACTTATGGTTCGGAGCATTTACATTCGTAAATTTACAGCACCATAAAGGTTCTATGTAGAACCATTTGAGAATGGTGCAATAGAGCAGTGGTTCTCAAAGTGGGGTCCGGGGACCCCCAGGGGTCCTTTGAGGGGGTTTCAGGGGGTCCCAGGCAAATTGATGAATTATTAAACTTCAGCATTATTTAATTTACAAGGAGTTAACACAATTAGAGAATGTAGAAGAATGACTGTTTTGATCATAGTTTCTCTGTTATCTCTCTACCTACAATACAGATAGTCATGGAATTCTGGACAAAATCATATCTAACAATAAAAATATTCTCAGATTTGGGTTCGTGAGACAAAATCTCATCAAACTGGGGTCCCTGGCCCAAATGTGGACTAAATTAGGGGTCCTTGATATGAAAAAGGTTGAGAATCACTGCAATAGAGAACCTTTCTGTACATCAATGTAAAGAGCTCTGCTATAGTATAAGCCTGAAAAACTATTTTCTGGTCCTGTATAGAACCCATTTTTTTTGGGGGGGGGTGAGGAGCGTGGTTCATGACGGTTTGCATCTGGCAAAAGAACCGAAAGAAAGTTTCTCGGCACGTAAAAACCGGGCGGAAGTCGGCGCATTTATGGGGGGGGGGGGCTGTATTTGCTGAGGTCGATGGGTGGGTGGTGTTGGGGGGTGGGGGGGGTGGAGAGAGGGGTGGGGGATGCGGGGGGTAGGGAGGGAGGTGGGGGCGGGGGGGGGGGGGTCGGGGGTAGGATTTTCTGGTCCAATACATCCCATCTCTTAGCAACGAGCAGTGAGGCTTCAACAAGTGGTTGCCATGGATCTGCTGAGGGTGACTTTAAAGTCTCTACAAGGAGCTGTGGTCAGCCCAGGCTCAACACAGAGGGTCTGTGTGTGTGTGTGTGTGTGTGTGTGTGTGGGGAGGGGGGGTGCGGAGGGGTGGGGGTGGGGGGGGGGTGAATCAGGTGGCGGTTACCAACAGGGTTTTTATGCGCGAGCTGGCATTTACTTTGCTGACACACAATTTAGTCATAAACTCCCATGTTTTTTTTTTTTGCAGCGACTCACATTGGCGGGTTCACGCTCGCTGACTGGCAGGCCGGGCTCTAATTCACCCGGCTGCCGCTGTTGTCTTCTTTTCTCAATGAACACTCCGAGCGGTAAAGTAAGAGATTAGGAATTATATCAACACAAAAAAAAAAAGGAGACAGGAATGAGTTCGTGAACGCTGCTCCAGGAAACCACCACTTCAAACGCAGTCATGGAAACGCTGCCTGGGTATTTATGTACCTGCTGCATTCCTCCGGGAGCCTAGACACCACTCCTATCCTGCACGCATAGCAGGGCAAACACCCTGCCACACACACACACACACACACACACACACACATGCACACGCACACACGCAAACACATGAGAATACACAGTAGAAGTACTAGTAGAGGTTTGCAGATCAGAATAGGTATAGCTACTTCAAAAGCGCTTACACACCCATGCATGACCCATGTACACACAAACACACAAACATGTTTGTGTTGCTCTATTTATGAGGATCTTCCATGAATCCATTCGCTCACCACCAGGGGTGAACGTAGTGGTTTGGGGGCCCTAGGCAAAGGCAAGCATGGGGCCCCCTGAGTCTCCACCCTAACCCTTTTCAGTCCATATGTCTCTATACTAGGGATGTGAATCCTGAATCCGAATACCATATTCAGCAAAGCACCAATAATGAGTTGGACACAAATAATTTTTTTTTTTTTTTCAGTTTTATTCAGATGTTTTTAATAGTACGTCTAATTGTGGAGAAAACATATAGGCCCATTCAACTGACAACTCATTGAACTCAGAGGAGAAGGAGGCGGAGTTTTCTGTTCCATAGTCAGTCTGCCACTGCTGGTCAAACACACACAGAGCAGAGAGAGAGAGAGAGAGAGAGAGACAGAGAGAGAGAGAGAGAGAGAGAGAAAGAGAGAGAGAGAGAGAGAGAGTTGCTTGTTCATAGGCTTTGTGGGTGCTCCAGGAATAGTCTAATTAATTAGATTTTTAATTTAGCATTAGTGAGGCCAGTTTTTCGGGTCTGATCTGCTGATAGACTTTGCAGGCGGATCTGGTTTGACTTGAGAGTGGAGGAAGACTCCCTGTCCTCTGAGTCTGTTCAGTACAGCGGGGTGTTGTGTCTCCCCTTGTCTTCACAGAATATAGCCTACTTTGAGTAGGGACACGGTAACCAAAGATATAGGCTAATCCTCCCAGGGAAGCTTTTGATTTTCCTTCATTTTTATTTATACCAGAATTTGCTAATTACCCAAAACGCAGAGGTAAAATGAAAAAGTTTTTATAAATAGGTTGATACTACTACCACTACTACAACTATTGCTACTACTACTACTACTACTTCTTCTTCTTCTTCTTCTTCTTCTTCTTCTACTACTACTAGTGGTAACACTACTACTACTACTACTACTTCTTCTTCTACTATTACTACTACTGCTACCACTACTACTATTACTACTACTACTACTACAACTACTACTACTAGTGGTAACACTACTACTACTACTACTACTTATTCTTCTACTACTACTACTATTACTACTACTACTACTACTATTACTACTAGTGGTACCACTACTACTACTACTACTACTACTAGTGGTACCACTACTACTACTACTACTACTATTACTACTACCACTACTACTACTACTGCTGCTACTAAGAATGAAAATAAGAATGAGAATAAGAATGGAGAGAAATAATAAGAAAGGAATAAGAAATGAAACACATTCATGCCTACTTGTGTGGAATCTGATCAAAATGTGTCATTGAAATCAGTTCTGGTTAAGGGCTTCCCAAAGACAACGGTAATAAAAAAAAAGGGTAATATGAGCTCTAATCCTGAATCTAATTTTCCTCATCTCTTTATCTTTGTGAGGACACTTGGTCCTCATAGGTATAGAATTACAAGAACACACACTCTCTCTCTCTCTCTCACACACACACACACACACACACACACACACACACACACACACACACAGGGGACCGTGCAGCCGCTCCCTCCTCCACAGGTGGTTGGGCGAGCGGCAGTGTTGTTTGCTGGCAGCCAGGTGAGCGAGTGGGCGGCTGCTGTTTTGGCAGCGCGCCGCCACGGTTGGACTGAACGTCAAGCTGAACACCGGATCTGCCGCATTTTTGACTCACCGTCACACTCTGCAGCTGAACCACTGATGGCACGCAATACCTGGGTGGGAATGGGAGGGCTTAGTGGGAGGGGTGGGGAGGGGAGGGGTGGGGTGGGGATGCATGAAAACACACACAAACGAACACACGCGCACACACACACACACACACACACATACAAGCACTGAGAGACAGCCGGGATGCCTGATGATAAATGTACGATAAGGATCATTGTTTTGTCTGACAACAGTAGAACTCAGTGGGAAAGTCTGCATAATAATAACTAGAAGTGGGACGATAGTATACTAGGATCTCCTACTCAAGTAAAAGTACTGTTACTTTGCTGAAATTTTACTTGAGTATTACTGGTGTAAAACTTGAGTAAAAGTTTTTTTAAAGAAAAAAACAAACAAAAAAAAACGACATCTTAAATCTTTCCCATGTAATACCAAGAGGACAGAGAGTTCAAAGAGTTCAAGATTTTTTTTTAATTGAAAAAGACTTTACATAATAAAGTGCATAAACAAAGTAATGCATGATTTAATCATATAACAATAATTTAGGGATTTGTTAGTGTTTTTTTCTTTGATGACATTCACTGACTTTCCCAAACCTACTCATCGTTTCCCCTCAGGCTTCACACAGCCATTGTTCAGTTTCGGATGCAATGCTTATGGAGAGCAATTTAAAATGGAGTGAGGTGGACTTCAAAAAATACTCCGTACACAAGAAGGCTCCTCAGTTGCAGAACCAAGACTAAATGTACTTTGTTACTCCTGGACCAGTGGTTCTCAGTTCTTTTGTTAGCATGGGACACTTCAGTGAAACACAAACTCCAGGTTTCACCAAATTATTCATAATAACTCATTACTATGCTAGACAATTTAAAGGTGCCACGTGTAGCATTTTTAAACATCAATACCATATTTCCTCTAATAGTGGCCGGTAGTCAATTAAAAGCCGGGCCTCCGATAATGGCCGGGGCCGTGGTCGACACAAACAAATAAAGGCCGGCCCCAAATACAGGCCGGGGAAAAAAACAAAGGAAAAACCAGCGGTGGATACCGGTAAACTCCTGGTGCCTGTTATATAATTTAACTGTAGTTTGTAGTAACGTACAAGTGCCACAAGATGGCAGTATGCCACAAGACGGCTCGGCCGGCGGAAGTCTCTGGAGCGTGCCGTCGTCGATTACCATAATTATCGGTAATGCGTCGCAGTAACAAAAAAATGGCTCCCTAACGAACCCCAACAGAAGCAGATCAGAAAACAAGGAGGCTTCGTACTAAAATATGAGCAAATATACTTATCAAACAGAGGGAATTATAAATAAAAGCCTGTCTCTAATATAAGCCTGCTTCCAATAAAGGCCTGGTACCCTCTGCAGTTGAGGTAAATAAATATTAGAGGAAAATACAGTATATCATTGTTAAATCAACTGCAAACAAATGAGATCATGATGGAGATGATTGGCCATCTCTATCTCACACCAATGGTATTGTTAGTGCCAGTGTTTCTTCAAACTAAAACCTCATTTCCCACAAGCCCCTCCCCCTCCCTTAAGAGGATCACCATGTTGAAAGTGATTTTTCCATCGGCCTTTTCCCTCCTTCCACCATCTGCTGCCAGAAACTCTGAAAGCTTTTAGCCCTCTTCCTGTTTTGTGCCATAAAGCAATCCAGCAGATTTCCCTCCAAATGTATTCATGTTAAAATGATTTAACATGAAGCTTCTCCCTCCGTCTCATTAGAATATCATGTAGTGTGTATGTAGGTCGGAGTTAATTCACACACACCCAGCGATCTGACACATAACATCATATAATTATAACAAACCCAGGTGCCCAGATTATTAAAGATCAAAACTCTTCAATGTATTTAGCTAACAGGGCCTCACTCCTCTCATTTTCCCATCTCACTGAGGAGCAAGTCTCCAAGCTTCTGCTGGACTCTCGTCCCACTACCTGTCTGTTGGACCCCAAACCCTCCAACCTCCTGCAGGCCATTTCACCCACTGCCAATCTCGGAACCCATTGTCTATCGGTCTGACGAGGATTAGACTCTGGGGCGACAGCCAATATTTGGGGGTTTCCGGTGTAGCCAGCGGACATCCGGGCCAAGACTTCCTCTTCCGTGCACCGGTCATTGTTTACAGTCCGATTAGCAACTTGAGACGCAAGAGTCGAACATTTCTCCACACAATACACAAACATCGATACTTTTTGTAGGTGTTTTAGGTCCAGACGACATTTCGGCTAATCTCTATAAACAGATATCTGCATATGAGACGTCGTCTCTCAACTCCAACTCCATTCTTACGTCTCAAGTTGCTAATCGGACTGTAAACAATGACCGGAGCACGGAAGAGGAAGTCTTGGCCCGGATGTCCGTTGGCTACACCGGAAACCCCGAAATATTGGCCGTCGCCCCCAGAGTCTAATCGTTGTCAGACCGATAGACGATGGGTTCCGAGATTGCCCCGCTGCTAAAGAAACCTACACTCAACCCATCTCAGGTTGAAGATTACAGGACGGTTTCACTCCTCACCTTCCTTTCCAAGATACTTGAGCACACAGTCTTTAATCAAGTCTCTGAATTCCTTTCTGAGAACAACCTGTATGATCCTAACCAGTCTGGCTTCAAACGCGGACACTCTACAGAGACTGCACTCTTGTCTGTAGTGGAAACGCTGCGATCAGCTAGAGCTGCCGGTCAGTCCTCTGTTCTAATGTTGCTTGACCTATCGGCTGCCTTTGACACAGTTAACCACCAAATCCTCCTCTCCACACTCACTGAGCTTGGCTTCTCAGGATCTCCTCTCTTCTGGTTTGAGTCCTACCTCTCAGGGAGATCCTTCAGAGTGTCTTGGAGAGGGGAAGTGTCTAAATCGCACTGCTTGTCCACAGGGGAACCTCAAGGGTCAGTGCTTGGACCCCTTCTCTTTTCAATATACACCACCTCACTTGGTGCAGTCATCCGCTCACATGGCTTCTCATACCTCTTATATGCTGATATCGTCATGCCTCGCCGATATCTCTGCATGGATGAAGGAACGCCACCTTCAGCTTAACCTGTCAAAGACTGAGCTCCTTGTCATCCCAGCCAGTCCCTCTGTACAACAACAGATCAGTATCCAGCCTGAATCAGCTCAGCTCATTCCCGCAAAGTCTGCCAGAAACTTGGGTGTCATGACTGATGACCAACTAACCTTTAAGGAGCATGTGGCTTCTGTTGCTCGGTCATGCCGATTTGCTCTATACAACATCAGGAAGATTAGACCCTACCTGTCTGAACATGCAGCACAACACCTAGTACAGGCTCTTATAATATCACGCCTTGACTGCTGCAACTCCTTACTGGCAGGGCTCCCGGCATGTATGATCAAACCTCTGCAGATGATCCAGAACGTGGCGGCGCGTCTGGTCTTCAACCAGCCCCAAAAGAGCACATGTCACTCCGCTGTTCATCTCCCTCCACTGGCTCCCAGTTGCTGCCCGCATCAAGTTCAAGGCCTTGATGCTCGCCGACAAAGCAGCAACCAAAACGGCTGCGACCGACCTGAACTCCCTCATTCAGGTCTATGCTCCCTCCCGCTCACTACGCTCTGCCAAGGAGCGGCGCCTGGTGCTGCCACCACAACAAGGCCCTAAGACTCTAGCCAGACTCTTCTCTTCTGTGGTTCCCCGGTGGTGGAACGAGTTACCAAACTCCATTCGATCCACAGAGTCCCTCTCAATACTTAAGAAAAGGCTGAAGACCCACCTCTTTAGCGAACACCTTCTCACCTGATGGACTGTGTAATCCAAAAAAAAAAAAAAAAAAAATCTTTATCTGCCTCTATGCATTGCCTCATAGCACCTATGTCCTGTTGGACCAGAACTTTATGGCACTTACTCTCATTCTCTCCTGACTAGATCCTTGCTGTGTTGTATTAAAATCTCATGTGTACGTCGCTTTGGATAAAAGCGTCTGCCAAATGGGAAACTGTAATTGTAATTGTAATTTTTCAAAACCATGAGAAACCAATGATTCAACTTTGAGGCTTAGGGCTACAATATGCGGACTGTAGTTGCAGTGAGGCATCCTGGGAGGCCAAGCCACAGGATGATGGAAAAACTCTGAAGTGACGGTTTAGTGTCTCGGCGGTAGGGAGGGGAGCTCCCTCATCTCTCAACAGTAGCTGTCAGAGCGGCCACCCTCCACTGCCATCCCACATCTAGGCTGAAGACACACACACACACACACACACACAGAGTTCCTCGCTGCAGCTTCACACTTGTACAGTAGGCAGGAATGAGGTTGCGTTCGATTAGACGCCCGTACATTCATTTGTCTTAGTTGCAGCAGGTCATCCAGCCGGCCAGTGCAGCGGTAACATGACTCCACCTATTATTAACATAGTATTGTATTCCCCAGATAGTAATTCTTAGCCTCTGAAACAGCATTTTAGACCATCACAAAACATTAAAACTCCATTGAAACCCAACCACAGTCTCAATATCTAATAAAACAGAAATAGTAAAAACAAAAAACAATACCAAATTTAGGGGAGACTGGGTATAGCTGTGGCATGGGATAGTTCAGTGGTTCTCAATGTGGGGTCTGGGGACCACCAGGGGTCCTTGAGGGAGATCCAGGGGGTCCCCAGCAAATTGATGAATTGTTAAACTTCACCATTATTTAATTTACAAGAAGTTAACACAATTAGAGAATGTAGGGGAATGACTGTTTTGATCATAGTTTCTCTGTTATCTCTCTACCTACAATACAGATAGTCATGGAATTCTGGACAAAATCATATCTAGCAATACAAATATTCTCAGATTTGGGTCCCAGAGACAAAATCTCATCAAATGGGGGTCCGTGGCTCTAATGTGGACTAAATTAGGGGTCCTTGATATGAAAAAGGTTGAGAATCACTGGTGTAACAGACAGATGTAAATAGTTTACACCAGATTTTGAAAAATGTATCTCAAATGAGCAAAGAGATATGGACAGAAATGCAAAAAGTGTTACAATAATCCCCGGTCTCCCCTACTGTTGGATTGCTATTAAGCATAAATTTAGTTTCTCTACAGTTGTCAAGCGTACACAGGGCAAAAGACAGAATCTAAGTGAACTTCAAACCAAGGGACAGAAAGGTCATGTCAAGCTAATTCATATTAAACTGTAACTGGTAGATGCAACCTAAATATAAATCAGCAGCACAACAGTATCAGGACTATAAAATTAAATTAATCTTATGTCATTCTTTCAACATGGTGAAACATGAAGCCAATCAATAATCAAAAGCTGACAGACTGTTCTTTTCATGTTCATCTTTTAATCAGAAATCCATATTTCAGTATGGATGGACTGCAGCAAAAAACCTTTACCTTTAAATCACTATCCCAAATACTAATGCTTTGTACCTCTGTAGTCTATTATTAGCATTAGGGGTTCAAGCCATAGTACTGAAACCTAGCACTGAGGCCTCTGTCTACTCATCTTATAGGTATAAAATAGCAATGACTAATAAGAAAACTGTTTATTTAAATTCCCATTTGTTAGTTTATAGAAAATGCAGCTTTGATTCTCAGTGACATGTCAGAGAAAAAGGGCTTAGCCGACCTTTGCCACATTTATTTACCAATTCACGCATCAAAATCACAGCAACATCAAGAAAATCTTTTCCATATCCGCCGTGATGCATCAACCCTGCAAGTTCAAATTTCTTGATTCCATCCTTGAAAATTTGTCAGTGATTTGACCTGGCCAGGTAATTGATGAGTCATTGATTGATTGATCAACAACCTTATCAACCCCCACAGATATATTATGGTCATTTTATGCTATGGGGCAGGAAAAACCTTAATGTATCCTTCAATGGGGAGTTTTAGTGTCCCGTTGTCTAAATGCTGTTTCAAAGGTTTTTCCACCCTAAAAAGAATAAAATCATTGATTACTTGGAATTTTTGACATGAATATGTCATTGGTAGCTTTGTGTATTGGCCTCCAAAAACCCATGTTGGTCGAACCTTTATCTAAACGACATCACAACAAAAAAAAATAATGTAGGCCTTTGAAAACAATCATGAAATAAATATAGTTTTTTTTCCAAATGAGGCAAGAAAGGCAAGAAAAGAAAGAGAAGTCTTCCCAGATGAGTTTCATCCCTCTGTGAATCAGACGGACCACCACGACGGCCAGCTGGGCTGTCAGCAGATAAAGGCCTAATGCCACTAATAGAGGGAAGTGTTTGCTAAGCCATGAGAGACTGACTGACAGGTAGCTCTAATGAAGTGAGGAGAGAGTGGATGGGGGCGGGCGGGCGGGTGTGAGACACACCCCGGGGTAAAGAGAGGTGGCCGGGTTGCGCCAGACCGAACAGGTGAAGTCTGTGTTTGTTTTCTGTGTTTGTGTGCCTAAGGAAGGAACCTTGTGACTACAGGTGTGTGTTTCCCACTTTCATGGGAATGCACAGAAACACCCTGCTGTAGAAAAAAACAGCATTGAAAACTAGGGCTGAACGATTTTGAAAAAATATCTGATTGCGATTATTTTGACTGATATTGCAATTGCGATATGATTTGTGATACTAGAGGGAATGATCATTTTTACATCATTATTCTCATTTTAATTGAAAAACGTATTAAAATGACTGGTGTGATTTTTGTGGGGATCTGTACCAAACAAAGATGTTTTCTTAAGTCTGTAGAATATGATGTGTAGGCCAGGACATCTCTGCAGCACCACAATATTTCATTTAAAATGGTATTTTGACATATTTCACCTTTAACAAATATTGCGCCTCCTGCGATTTGAAAATTGCAGTAGGCCATATTGCGATTTCGATAAAATTTAGATTAATTGTTCAGCCCTATTGAAAACTAGAGACAGACTTGGACCAATATTGGCCCCTTTATTAAAAATCAAGTATGAATATGTTTAAATTTTAGTATTATTGTTTTTACAATCCTGGCTTTCAACGGAGAGTTTTAGTGTACCATGATCTAATTGTTGTTTCAGAGACTTTTCCACCCTGACAAGAATAAGTTCTGGGGAAACACTGAATAAATTGTATGTACTTTTTGGCATGAAAATATCCATACATGTTAGATGTTAAAGTGGTTTAAGGTGCTATGTGTAGCACAACAACAATAAATCATTACCACATTAATTTTGAGCCATTAGTATAATTACTGAAACACAAATAAGGCCATCACTGCCATCATCGTTTCTCAACCAAGTTGGATCTGGAGGGAAATCTGCTGGATTGCTTTATGGCACAAAACAGGAAGAGGGCGCTGTTCTTCCAGAGGAAACAGAGCTAAAGCTTTCAGAGTTTCTGGTAATGGCAGATGGTGGAAGGAGTGAAAGGCCGGTTTCACTGGTTTACAGTCATTATACCAAGGTGTCACAATTATTTTGACAATGATATATTGATGTTTAAAGATAATATGCATAGCACCTTTAAACATATTGAATATCGGCACAAATTACTTTAATGAGCTTCAATCCAAGAAACATTGTTGTCAGTATTGGCCTTCAACAACTAACCTATATATTATCCAACAACAATACCAACAATACTTTTGGTGGGACAGGAGAAAAACGGTAACACTTTACAATAAGGGTCACTAAGTTAAAGGGTAACTTCGGTATTTTTCAACCTGGACCCTATTTTCCCAACTGCGGGGGTCTAAGAAACTAATGGGGACAACAATTTTTGAAATTGGTCCAGTATTGAGCGAGATCGCTTCAGCCGGCAGCCGCGAAACAGGCTGCAATGTAATCCGACGGGGCAAATGCGCACCGTCAATGTACGTCCACTAAAAGTGCTTGTTTTTGCCACTGACTGGCTCAGATTGTTATTATAAGTGTCTGACACAATATGGAAAGGACCCTATACAGAAATGAAACGTACTTTCCTTACCTTTAGCTTGATCCCGTCTGTGTGTAACCAAGTCTCGCCCAAGTCCCGCGAGAGCTTAGTTGTTGCAGGAAGTCACCTGTGGAAACGTGAGTGAGAGTTGGAGAGAGGAGTGCCACCGGGAGGAGTTTGTTGTGTTGGAGTACAGAGATCGTAGCTTAGCGTTATCTAAAAGATTTTCTAAGTCATGGCTGAATATTTACCTGATTTCGACAACGTGGAAGAGGCCTTTGAATTCGATGGCGGCCCGTATTTATTTGAGCCAGAGTATACGGATGAAGAGCTCCTACTCATTGAAGAGCTACCATCATCATTCATTGCCAGTAAGTATCTCTATGATAGCCTATCTGCTAATGTATAGGATATACAAATGTAGGCATAAAAGTAGTCTTATAGGTCGTATAATAGATAAGCATAAATATGACATTTTTACACCACGCACACACACTTTGGCAACAATATTACACAGATAATTTCAGCTTGTTGATATCACTTATTGTATTATTATGAATGTCAACTGCTGAAAAGGGGAAATGAATCTATATACATATTTTATAATCAATCATGACTCAGTTGATAGGCTATTTTACACATACTACTGGCTAGCTCCGCCAAGGAGGTTATGTTTTCGGTGCCGTTTGTTTGTTTGTCTGTCAGCAGGATTACGGAAAAAATACTGGCCCGATTTTCATGAAACTTGGTGGAAGGGTGTAGCATGGGCCAAGGAAGAACCCATTACATTTTGGAGCGGATCTGGATCCGACTCACGAACAAACAATAATAGCAATAATAATAGAGGTCTGCGCTCTCCGAGTGCCTTTCTAGTTTAGTGATTGTTTTTGCCGTGTGTACTGATGCCAGGACAACACAATAACTTTGGCTAATAACATTACCTCCACTCTGTCTGCAGCAGGTCTCTCCACTCTCGGGACAGCATTTTTCTTTAGGAAAAAGTGCTTTGGGATAGGATTTCGTCTCCTCTATGGCTGGCTGTAGTCATCCCGGTCAAAATGGTCACTGCAGACCCGATGGTCTGCAAGGCGCAGCGTATGGACAGGAGTGTTGACATCCATTTGTAGCACAACTAGCCACAACTTCAGCATGTCACTATCCAACAAAGGCAGTCTGTGAAAGCTGCGCAAAGTGTTGCGCGACATTTTGTTGGCACAATTCGGAAATGCGCAAACGCGAACCATTGTTTTTTTTTTTTTTTATTTAGATCTTTTAGATAACGCTAAGCTACGATCTCTGTACTCCAACACAACAAACTCCTCCCGGTGGCACTCCTCTCTCCAACTCTCACTCACATTTCCACAGGTGACTTCCTGCAACAACTAAGCTCTCGCGGGACTTGGGCGAGACTTGGTTACACACAGACGGGATCAAGCTAAAGGTAAGGAAGTACGTTTCATTTCTGTATAGGGTCCTTTCCATACTGTTGTCAGACACTTATAATAACAATCTGAGCCAGTCAGTGGCAAAAACAAGCACTTTTAGTGGACGTACATTGACGGTGCGCATTTGCCCCGTCGGATTACATTGCAGCCTGTTTCGCGGCTGCCGGCTGAAGCGATCTCGCTCAATACTGGACCAATTTCAAAAATTGTTGTCCCCATTAGTTTCTTAGACATCCGCAGTTGGGAAAATAGGGTCCAGGTTGAAAAATACCGAAGTTACCCTTTAAGGGTTAGTTAATGCTTAATAAGCATTAACTAACCCTTAATTAACAGTTAACTAATGTGTAATTTACTAATGGTGTTCATGTTAACTAAGTTATTAATTTATACATTAATAGTTTATAAAGATGACTATTAATGTATAAATTAATACCTTAGTTAACATGAACACCATTAGTAAATGATTACCAGACACATTAGTTAACTGTTAATTAAGGGTTAGTTAATGCTTATCAAGCATTAACTAACCCTTAACTTAGTGACCCTTATTGTAAAGTGTTACCAGAAAAACCTTTAAGTCATTTTTCCATGGTATCTGCAGATTTCAGAAACTTTAAGACATTTTAATGCTACCTGGAATTGAATATATAGTTAAAAGAGAAAGTAAAGAAACAAAGCTGGCAAAACCAGACTACTTCTGATTGAGCAAGCTAATGGAAGTTGATACAGCAGCATATAAAAAGGACATTAATAATTGACATGAAGCCCAACTGTGTTCAGTTAAACAGATAGAGTGCATATTGTACTACTAACCCTGTGCTGGATAAATTTAACAGTGGACATGCAGCTCAAATAAACCTTTAATAACGGTACTAAGGACTTTTTAATACTTTTTTAGGCCTAAAATTTGGATAATATATTTTAAGACTCATTAATACCCTGTTTTCTCAATTTCACTACTCTCACAGTAGCTGCTCTTTGCCTTTGCGGGGCGGTACAAATCCTGCCTTTAAGTGTTCATCGCACCTTTTAATCTGTCTTATGTGTGGGCCGTTTTTATCAGGACGATCAACAAGCTGCATTTCCCCATCTCCGCGGTCTATCTCCAGAACCCACACTGAACACGCCTATCTCTTGGGTGGGGGGGGTCATGAATACCTGCGCTCTAGATAAGATGAAGGCACCCGGCAGGCCTTTCATCTGCCGGTCGGAGGCTTCGTCACCGAGGTTCACGTTAAGTGTGGCGAATATTTCCTCTCTCTCTCCCGTGCTGTTTATCGGGGGCCCATCTAGAAATGTAGCGTGTTTGCGATGCTGTTCCTGCAGATCCCCGTGAAAATGACACACACCGATAGGGGGTTGAGCCGTTGAACGATGCTTGATCAATTGTACAGTAGTAAATATGGAATCGATCAAACTGCATCCGTGGTGTTACTTTGCGGACTCTTGCAAAATAACATCTCCTGCCTGAGCGTCGGGCCTCGGACCTCCCAAGATGAAAAGCGGCAGGTGATCCGGCCTAACAAACCTACCAATCTCTACCATCTCTCCTGCACAATCAGATACCAGCCCTGCCTGCTGCACTGCCCCCCCCCCCCTCTCTCTCTCTCTCTCTTTAGATGAGGAGTTCCCCTTTCTTTTCTTTTTGATGAAATTCTGTCCTTCCCCTTCTCTGGACTCTGGCGAACAGCTGTGAGGACGGTCGAGAAAGAGCTGTAGGAAAGGAGGGAAAAATGATGTAGCTCAAATACATTTACACACTTCTTTTTTCAGGTGATGTAACACACCTTCTGGCGGCCATATTGGTGGTCGACATGAATGGTTGTGAAAAGCTGATTGTATCGCTAAATATACAACTTGGCCATCTCAACAGAATTGAATAGACATGCTTCATTTCTGTAACTAACCATCACTGTCTTGTCAACACATCTTATTTGCACACTAGATATTTATCAGCACACTAGCTAATAGCTACTGTGCTTCCTAGTAGAAGCTAGCATAAGAGACGGCAGTAACACTTTACAATAAGGGTCAGTAAATTAAGGGTTAGTTAATGCTTAATAAGGATTAGTTAATGCTTAGTTAGCTTAGTTAATGCTTAATAAGAAGTAACTAGTTAGTTAATGCTTAATAAGCATTAACTAACCCTTAATTAACAGTTAACTAATGTGTAATTTACTAATGGTGTTCATGTTAACTAAGGGATTAATTTATAGATTATTCAATAGTTTATAAAGATGACTATTAAATAATGTATAAATTAATACCTTAGTTAACATGAACACCATTAGTAAATGATTACCAGACACATTAGTTAACTGTTAATTAAGGGTTAGTTAATGCTTATTAAGCATTAACTAACCCTTAACTTAGTGAACCTTATTGTAAAGTGTTACCAACAAATCTATCACTTTTACTTAGAACGTTACTGAATGGATCTACAGCCACACCACAACAAGCTTTTTCAGCTAGCTCTCTTTTTCTACCCAGGTTGTTATAGATTTAGACTTTAACTACCAGACAATTGGACAATTGGAAAGTGGACCTCCATGATGGAGCCATACTGGGTTAATAGGAGATCGGTGACAACTGCAGGGCCACTGTACACTTTTTTCTCTAATCACCCATGTTCTTTGTATTTTAACTCCTCCTCTGTCTTTAATCCCCTCTCACTGTCTGTCATCCCTTCAGCCTTTCTGAAGAGGACGTGGTTGAGGTGAGGTGGGAGTCCCTTAGCTGTTGGGGGATAGCAGCTTGTTAGGAGCTAAGGAGGCAACTTTACAATCAGTGATGTGGTGGTAAATCAAAAGGTGGGTAAACTTCACAATGTTGTTCCTGGTAATCAACATCAACATCAGTGCATCACCTAGAGCAGTGATTCTCAACCTTTTTCATATCATGGACCCCTAATTTAGTCCACATTAGAGACACGGACCCCCATTTGATGAGATTTTGTCTCTTGGACCCAAATCTGAGAATATTTTTATTGTTAGATATGATTTTGTCCAGAATCCCATGACTATCTGTATTGTAGGTAAAGAGACAACAGAGAAACTATGATCAAAACAGTCATTCTTCTACATTCTCTAATTGTGTTTAATAATTCATCACTTTGCTGGGGACCCCCCTGGAACCCCCTTAAGGACCCCTGGTGGTCCCCGGACCCCACGTTGAGAACCACTGACCTAGAGAAATGGCAAGGTCTACTTTATTCTGTGAAAAAAATTAATTAAAAGGTGGATAAACTATGACCTTCAGTCAGCGATCATCATAAGGCAAACAACCACCATTCTAGACAAAAATCATTTATACTTTAAGAAAGCATTTATTCCTACGTATTTCCCATCCTAAAACAATTCACATAATTTTGATGCAATTTATGTAAACTTTATATTTAGGCAGAGAAGATTTCTCTGCCTAAAAGGTGGTAAACTGAGTTATGGTGGGTAGTTACAATGCCTCAAAGGCAAGTTAGTCTACTACCAAAATAAAGGGGAAAAAACAGCAAGTAAAATCTTATTTTAGGGATTTATCAAATTACTCTGGAAAATAGAGAGAGCGCTTTCAACCAGGGATTTCTTTTAAACCAATGGAATCACATTTGTAGTTGGAACAAATAAAACAAAGTACAATTTTCAAGCTGCAGTGGCTCATTTTGGTTGCTGTGGGACTGGAAGGGATGGGGGGGGGGGGGATTGGTCGAGTACCTACTGTCACGAATGGAGAGAGGGAGGGAGAGAGAGGAAGAGAAGGGGGGAAGGGGACGGATCTATTCAGGAAAAGAGGGAGGAAGGAATGAAAAGAAAAGAGACAAAAGAAAAGGGCCGTTTGATAGACAGACGTCGTGAAAAATAACGTTATGGTAAAAAGGGCATGAGAACAGAAGGAAAAGCAGATGACAGCTCTGAGAGAAAAGTAAAAACAAAACTAGTTTTGCTGCAAGAGAAATGATGAAAGAAAACAAATTGAAGGAACTTGTCAAAATGTCTCTACATTGTAATTTTTTTTTTTAAACGTATAATGAAATTCTAGTTTCTGGTAAGTTTAAGCATTTGGGTAAGTGAGGAAAACCATGTTTGCTTTGGGAGAGACACAACAGGTTTTTTTTTTTTAAAGGTGAAGTTGGTGAAAGTTTGTCTCCATCTAGATGGATTCAGTATGAATCACACTCAGGGATGTAGTGGAGGGTAAACCCACCTTTACCCACTCCTTTAAACTGACATAAATCTATATGAATCATATTTATAGCTACACACATAATAGAAAGTAGTATCTAACTGATGTAAGTTATAAGAAGATAAGAAAGCATCAGGATTTACCCTTTTTATTCTCCACATCAGTGATTCTCAACCGTTCTCATGTCAAGGACCCCTAATTTAGTCCACATTTGGGCCCCGGACCCCCATTTGATAACAATTTGTCTCTCAAACCCAAATCTGAGAATATTTTTATTGTCAGATATGATTTTGTCCAGAATCCCATGACTATCTGTATTGTAGGTAGAGAGATAACAGAGAAACTATGACCAAAACAGTCATTCTTCTATATTCTCTAATTGTGTTCACTTCTTGTAAATGAAATAATGCTGAAGTTTAACAATTCATCAATTTGCTGGGGACCCCCTGGAACTCCCTCAACGACCCCTTGGTGGTCCCCGAACCCCCCGTTGAGAATCATTGCTCTACATCACTGATAACTTCAGTGTCGAAAGAATCACTCCCACTATTTGTTTCCATGTACCAGCAAAACACTTTTATTGCCCCTTTTTTTAATTGAAAAAATCAAGTCACTCTTAATTCAATCAATTCCAAAATATATGACACTGCAAATTATGACTGACCTTTTCATCTATTTCCTGATAGATTGGACAAAATAAAAGCTTTAAAATTTTTCTCATGTAGGAAAACACTTATAAGTGAATTGAGCCCAACCCTGGTTTATGAGGTGATATGATCCCATCATCTGTTAGAGTGCTTTATGAACCATAGCGCTCCCATGCAATACAGACGTGCAAACTGCATCTCAACAAGACCGAGTGCTCTAGTACCTTTGCTTCCCCTTTAATATCTCGTGTTTCATATTATGACTTCATCATTACAGTATGTGTGATCATTTTAAAAAGAAAATTCCAGCTTTTCACTCATTAAGAAACACAAAAAAGGCTAGAAGGTGCAAACGTGTTTTGGAAAATATAGCCATGCGATTCATTCAATATCAGTTCTCTGATATTACAAAGCTTTCACAAACAGACGTTTCTAGAGTCTGTTTTTGTGATTTTAACACTACAAAATCAGAGTTGCTTAATCCTTGAAGCTAATTCACTTTGTGGTAATCTTCTATAGGTGTATCTGAAAAGTGCAATCCTAGGGATAATAGAAGATATTTTTTCTTGTTTTCCCTGAGCACACTGGCTGTCAGAATGGACAGAATGGTGCCGTGGTTTCTGGTCTCTGAATGGAGGCGTGGGATCGAACACTTTGTGCGACGAGTTCTCACTCTAGATGACTGAACTCCAAGGATAACTCGGATAACTGGATCAATGGGTTGCTTCTGTGTGGTCCTCAATCATCTTTAAAAGTGCTCTGTGCATCATTTTAAGCTCAATAAAACATGATCACATTCGTGTGGAGACACTAGTATAATTACTGTAAACAAACGAAGCCATCGCTGAGAAGATTGGCATCTTCTATCGCAGTGATTCTCAACCTTTTTCATATCAAGGACCTCTAATGTAGTCCACATTAGGGCCACAGACCCCCATATGACCGAAATATTATTATTGTAAGTGAAGTTTAACAATTCATCAATTTGCTGGGGGACCGCCTGGAACCTCCTCAAGGACCCCTGGTGGTCCCCGGACCCCACGTTGAGAACCACTGCTCTATCGCACTTGCATTTTACATTGTGAGTCACCGGGTCGGATTTGGAGGGAAATCTGCTGGATTGCTTTAGGGCACAAAAAGGAAGAGGGTGCTGTTCTTCCAGGGGAAACAGAGGTGAAATTTTCAGAGTTTCTGGTAATGGCAGACGGTGGAAGTAGAGAAAGGAGAATTGAAAAATCCTCTTCACTGGGGGGGGGGACAGCAATGGGGCTTATGGGAAATGCGTGTCAAAGAGGAATAGTTCTCCTCCAAATGTGCCCTACAGCACCCAGTGATTAATGTCTGAATCCAACTACCATAAATTTGGATAAACACTGGCACTAATATGAGATTGAGGATACCAATCGTCTCCACCATTGTCTCATTTGTTTATGGTAATTATACTAAGGTATCGCAAATAATTGTACAATGTTATATTGGTGCTGATGATGACACCTAGCTCTTTTAAATACATTGGTTCTATTTGGTCATGTTCTGCTACTTCCCATCCACATGTAGAATGTTAACCTAAACATAGACAAGCTGACAGAATGACATATACACACTTGCAAACTTCCTCAGGTTTTTTGCGGAAACATTGTTGTTAGTGGAACTTTGCACCTCATGTGAAATCCATGAAACATTCAGAATTAGGGCTGGGCGATAATTCAATATTATCGTTTATCGTCTTTCAGTGGAATCATATCGTGATGATATGAAGATATTTTGATATCGTGACACACATTTCTGCTGTCTAAATTGATGATGACAAGCAAATTTTACTTAAAAACTCTGATAAAATGAGGTATGGTAGGAATATTATTTGAATATTTCTGTTTTATTTGACATCACACCTAACATTACCATTCGGTTCAATGAGATGAACATTAATTTGATTATTTAACATGATTTTGCATACATGAACCATATCGTGATATATATTGATATCGAGAAAAATCCTTATGATTATCATGATATCGATTTCAACCATATCGCCCAGCCCTATTCAGAATATGAATCTTCACAACGCCACCAACGACAATAAAACCGCACAGCATTGTTGTCGATGAGGTATGACCTGAGAATTGCCATCCAATACGGGTCTTTTCTTTCAACGCTGACAGTTTAAAATTTCACGTTTCCAAAAAAAAAAGCACATGGTAATTTCATAGTTAACTGAAACAGAATGAATCCAGCTGCTAAGCAAGTTTGGAAATGATCGTGTAAAATGTGCAAGAGTCTATAACTGTCTGCCAACTACTACTTTTTAATGCGTCCAAAGCTAAAACCTCCATTTTCAAACCATTTCTACAACTTGCTCCCAGGTGATTTTATGCCTAAACACCATCACAGGCCCTGGATGTGGGGGAATCGATAGAAAGAGTCACAACCCTCTTCCAAACTTTTAAACATGCCAGTATGTACAAAGCCGTACTGTAATGGATGGGAATTAGATGAAGTGGAATGCTAAAACAGTATTGCACAGTCGATTGAAGCAACAATGGGAGTCCGAACCCACAACCTGCCCTTTCCTGAGCTAAAGCACCACTTCAAAACTACGCTATATGTCATTCATAAAGCCAAATATTCCTAAGGGAACTTATTCCAGGACTGAACCCATATTGAAACCAAGGTGATAGGTCAAGCATTTATAGATCCAGATCTGCTTGGCATACTGACTTCACATCTTTGCTTCAAAGTCGAGTGAGTGTCTGTATCTGGGTGTGTTGTTGCGTTTTATGTATAAATTTGTTCTTTCAAGTTTTGAAGAGACCTTGCTGACTCGCTACTGCCCAACAGTGGATTTGGGAAAAAAAATGTTGCCCGATATTTTGTTTTTTTTGCCACCGTCCTCTGACTACTCGCTCTTCTTTTTCTGTTCTGAGGAGCTGTTCCAGTAGTAGAGGATCTGGAGAGCGATGATGCCATTACAGGAAGAAGAGATGACGTAGGTGAGGGCCATCAGGGAGTCTCCAGTTTCCTGTGGAGGATGACAACGATTTCTTTTAAAAATAGTTGGTATTGCAAGGTTGGCCGGAAGGTGGTGCTGTGGAGCGTAACCAAACGTGGTCTGTCACACATCCCAGATATACAGTATATCTGAAGTTGGGTTGTTCTAGCATCAAGCGTTTAGGAATTATGCCTCACTTCCTGTTTGAGTGTCTTTGCCCTCAACTTCATTTGTGCACCACGGCCAAACGGTTTGGATTTTCAAAACTCTGGGTCTATCAAGGAGCAAAACTTTTGCACACCTGTAGATCGACAGGTGTGTTGGAGAAGACCATGGGCCGACTGTAGTAGAACAAAGGACTCCATCAGGAGGACTTCATTAGGAGGACTGTCTGTGTACCGAAACGTTCCCAATAAATCTTTTCTAATTGCAAGTGAAGTAGACAGTGTGCGGGAGTCCTTTGTTCTAAAACTCTGGGTCTAGAAATCTAGGAAGTCCATTCATGCTGTGTGCAAAATTTTACTGAGGTTGGATCGACTTTGCAGGAGAAACAATGAAAAATAAGTTTTGCGTAAAATTCAAAACTATCATGACGGAAATTAAAATCCATATGTGCAATGGATTTTTGATTCTTGATTCTGGATTCTTTTCGCTTGACTTGAGCCAAGCAAAAATTGATTTCTTGACCTTACAGCTCAGGAGCTACTGGCCAAAAAGTAAAGTTGCTTGTTATAGCACCACCATCTGGCTGATTGGTGTCATTTTTGTTTCCCTAGTAGTAGGAGAGATTTGAAACATATCCACTAAGTCTGGTTGGAGTTTTTTTTTTTTTTAGGGAGGAAGAGGAAGAAGACATCCCATTGACAACCAGTGTAGTATTGATCGATACGATATACAATATACAATACATATGTAATCAATTAAAAACTGCATCGTATCAGAGGTGAACCACACACACACACACACACAAATTCCCTCCTACCTGTACTGAGGTGAAGATCCGAGCAAGGGATCCTGCAAACAGCAGGAAGACAGAAACAGCAGACAGCTGACCGGTGTGTCCGTTATGGAAGTTAGTGGCCGCCTGGATCAGCTGAGACAACCGGACACACAGTTAGTCTTTTACAATGTGTGTGTGTGTTTGTTAATTTCCACCTGAAATAGAATGTGTAATTCTCTTTCACAAGTCCTGTGTAGCTCAACGGACAGTCTGCCACTAGTGTTGAAATGATCTGTTGTGTCATGTTTAATGCCCCTAAGTGGTTTGGACAAAAGTGTCCAGCAAAGAGCATGTTGTGTTAGAAGTAGCAGCCCGGCTCATCTGACAGAACACTGCAAGCAGAGGTGGAAAGTAACTAAGTACATTTACTCAAGTACTGTACTTAAGTACAATTTTGAGATACTTGTACTTTACTTGAGTATTTCCATTTGATGCTACTTTATACTTCCACTCCACTACATTTCAGAGGGAAATATTGTACTTTCTACTCCACTACATTTATTTGACAGCTTTACTTACTTTTCAGATGGAGATTTGACACAATGGATAATATAACAAGCTTTTAAAATACAACACATTGTTAAAGATGAAACCAGTGGTTTCCAACCTTTTTGGCTTTTGACGTCTTACAAAAAGCAGTGTGTAGTCGGGTCACATTTCAGATGTCTATGAGTTGTTAACAGCTCCACCAAATAGTGATTTTTCCCTGTAAACCTCACATGGTTTCATTTCAGTAAATGTTCAAATGATCCAATATTTCAGCAAAAATCAAAGATTAGAGAAAAAGTCCAAAAACGGAAAACAGATTTGTGTATCAGAACTTTGTTTTTTCTTCTTTCCTCTCCCATTAATCATCTCACGACCCCTCAGATTTATCCAGTGACCCTTTGGAGGGGCCCGACCCCTAGGTTGGGAACCATTGGACTTAACTAGCTAACTGTATATAAAGTAGTTCAAACTAGCTCCACCTCCAGCAGCTACAACAGTAACATGCTGCTTACACACTGATGCTTCAGTATTAATAATCTAATGATGTCATATATAATAAAATATCAGTCAGAGGGACCAAACCACTACTTTTACTTTAATACTTTAACTACATTTTGCTGCTAATACTTATGTACTTTTACTTAAGTAGGAATTTTTCATGCAGGACTTTTACTTGTAATGGAGTATTTTTACATTGCTGTATTGGTACTTTTACTTAAGTAAAGGATCAGAGTACTTCTTCCACCACTGACTGCAAGACACATAGAATCTAAGGGAATGCAGTGCCAGTGGGTGAACTGGTTAGTATACCTTCAACACTATATATATATATACTATAATGGCATGGCCTCAATGTTGAGACAGCAAAACACAGAAAGCTATCGTATCAGAGTATTTTGAATTAGTATGTGTGTGAAGCTATTATTTATTTCTGAGGGTATGGTGATACTACAGTTTGGCTATGGAAACTGAACTGGCTATTGTATTGGCAGTGTAAATGAATAAAATGTATACTTGTGTGGAATGTGAGTTTGAGTTTATTAGTATTCATGCTCACAGTTAACAACTGAATAGAAGCAGAATTTACATTAATAAAAATAGAAATATATCTATACATGATTGTACCTCATAAAAATGTAAAACTATACATATCTATATACACACATGCACCCATACATTCATACTCATACATACGCATTTACAAAATACAACCATACACTTACATACAACCATGCATACATTTTAAAATGCCATAAAAAACAATATACAAGACAAAAACACAAAACAAACAAACAAAAACAAAAACAGACCCCCAAAGACTTCAGCTATCCAAATGATGATCAAAACGTCTCATCAGAATCATCTCAGGTGTAGGGCTTCCCACAGACAACCAGTGTGATCAATTCTACAATAAATATGTAATCAAACTGCATCATATCAGAGGTGCACAACACTGACTGGACTGGATCCCATTTTTAAGAAAAACAACAATATCAGCCCCCATGTATCGGTCTACCTAACAGCTCTAACTGGCATTTCGAGAGAGTTAAAACCAACCTACCCTGCCGATGATGATGGCTGGCATATTGGAGGCCTGCATGGTGGTGACCACTGACATGGGAGTGACGGGAGACAGCGCGACAGCCAGCAGGCCAAAATACATAAACGTGAGAAGAAGACCTGAGAGAGGAGACACAAAGGGTCAAAGGTTATCCAGGAACATTTTCAGACCTGTAGTTTGTTTGCTTTGGTCCATATTCAGGGGACGAGGCGTTCCTTTGTAGCACTGGGGCACCGGTTTGGTTATGTTTCACACCGCAGAATTTCATGCAAACTAGGGCTGCAACTAACGATTATTTTCACTGTCGATTAATCTGTGGATTATTTTCTCGATTAATCGATTAGTTGTTTGGTCTATAAAATGTCAGAAAATGGTGAAAAATGTGGATCAGTGTTTCCCAAAGCCCAAGATGACGTCCTCAAATGTCTTGTTTTGTCCACAACCCAAAGATATTCAGTTTACTGTCATAGAGGAGTAAAGAAACCAGAAAATATTCACATTTAAGAAGCTGGAATCAGAGAATTTTGACTTATTTTTCTTAAAAAAGTACTCAAACTGAGTACTCAAACCGATTAATTGATTATCAAAATAGTTGGCGATGAATTTAATAGTTGACAACTAATCGATTAATCGTTGCAGCTCTAGTGCAAACCATATTTTATCAACCAAAGCATGGGGGCATTTCAGTCATTCCGTTCATTGGTCAAATTTGGTGCAGGGAAAGGACTTTCTTCCAGGAAAACCAACACAGAGCATCGTCAAACTCGTCTGTGGGAATTGTACCTGTTGTACCATCGCTCAGCAGTTTAAACTGCTGGGGGTGTGGGGTGAAGGGTGGGAGGGGTGAGAGGCTGGGAGTGTATCAACAACCCTATCAGCCCTCACAGATATATTATGTTTTATTGTGCTATGGGGCAGGGAAAACCTTACTTCATGTACCTTTAAACAATTGTTAACATTTTAATTTTCTATTCAACACCTTTCTGAAATAATAGACTCTGGTGGTAAACCCACACTTTAATGCACAGTGCTTCCTGTAGTTGGATGGGATCACCTGCTCTCTCCAAACAAAGCTCCAGGCTTGGTTTTGAAACTGACTGATAAGCCAACTAAGGAGGAAACGACTCCAGAGATTGAACTACTTGCTCTGAACCAACTAGGTGTGGAAACTCCCTCAGGGTTTATTCTAACTGAAGAGGGAACCTCCCTGAAATACCTGATATTCACTGCTCCAAATTAAAGAAGTACCAACTGATATTTTCAGCTAATGTAATAGCTGTTCTGTAGTACGACCAATATGATCAAGTACTATCAGTGGAAGAAATACTCAGATCTTTTACTTAAGTAAAAGTAGAAACACCACAGTATAAAAATACTCTGTTACAAGTAAAAGTCCTGCATTCAATATGTTATTTAAGTAAAAGTACAAAAGTATTAGCATCAAAATTTACTTAAAGCAACAAAAGTAAAAGTACTCATTATGCAGAATGGCCCATTTCAGAATAATACAGTATATATTATATTATTGAATTATAATTACTGATGCATTAATGTGTAAGCATCACTTTAATGTTGCAGCTGGAAAAGGTGGGGCTGATTTCCACTACTTTATATACTGCTGGGTAGCTTACAGTAATCTATAATAATACATCACAATGTATTAGTTGATTATACTGTATTTTGTATTAATAATCTGAATCTGCAAAGTAACTAGTAACTTAAGTTATCAACTAAAGGTAGTGGAGTAAAAAGTACAATATTTCCCTCTGAAATGTAGTGGAGTAGAAGTATAAAGTAGCATAAAATGGTAATACTCAAGTAAAGTACAAGTACCTCAAAATTGTACTTAAGTACAGTATTCAAGTAAATGTACTTAGTTACTTTCCACCTCTGAGTACTATGTTTCAGAAAATGTTCCACCCTCTTTACCTTTAGTGGAGGTCTGAACAAGGTGTAGCACAGTTCACACAGAGATAACTTCATACCAGCGTGTCACATGTCACTGGCATATCAGACCAGTTTCTCCACTAAAATAAACATGAAAATTAAAATGAAAAACTGTTGTCCTATGAGTCTGCGTGACTGCGTCCCTGTATGATTGTTGAACGTCGGTACAAAATGGCGAGTCTAGAAAGAAGCCCTCGCTCTTTGACTCTGAGGGACGGACACCGAAACCTGAAGTTTACCGCTGATGTTTTAGATCGCTGAAAAGTTTCTGCGATCAAAAATCCAGCTGTACAAATCGATAAATCCGACTCTTTGCTTGGAAACAGTCGTATGCATGGCTTACACACACATTTGTACGTACTCACTGTTGATAAACGAGGGCCCTGGATACTGACGCGAAATTGATAAGTGAATAAAAAAAGATGAGCTTATCCTCTGAGATGGTAGGATATCACATTTGTCCCAAGCAGTAAAATATAATGCGATAGGCTGTTCACGGGTCAGTGGACAGATGAACACCATTTTACTGATGTTACTGGGCTGAGTGTGAACAAAGGCTTACCTCGGCCAGTTCTCCCTCCGTAGTGCTGGATGAGGAAGCCGATGGTCACCGTCTGCAACATGAGGAACAAAGCCTCGCCCCACGCACTGAGGCAGAACACACACCGTTAGTAAACATTTTGACACGGCAATAATTCCATCCTGTCCCCATTCTATCCTGTCCTTTTTATTAAAAGTACGACTGCTATGATGCATAACAAATTTCAGAGAAATCTGACAACGTTCTATCGTATCGTATCCAATTTTTTCCATTGACTTCAATCATAAAATTAGAGACGAGAAAGTTCACACTGTACTTTTATATATAGTGATGGAAGAGAGAAGAGGGAACTGGAATCAAATGCATTAACTCCATAAGTGACGCTGCTATTCCACCCTACACCCTAAAATCCCATTAAATCCCTGGGATAAAGCCTTCCATTAGAAAGGATAACTTACATATTAAAGGCTAAACAGTGTATATTTGAGAATATATGGATGCCCTTCATTAATTATGTTAAGGACTTAGATTTAACAGACGACCAAGAGAATGACTAATTTTTGTGGATAATGCAGTTTCTGAGCTTGTAGAATTTTATTTTATTTTTTTTTTTTCTTCTTCTAAATACTTGTTATATTTTGTATCTATTGCAATTAATATACTCCATTTTGTTTAGATTACTTAAAACAGGAGGAGCATTCTTGTTTGTTTTGTTTTGTGTTAATGCAGCAATTTTATGTTGTATTTTATATTATATGAATGTAAAAGGCTGTATTTCATGGTGTTGAAAATTTGAATAAAAAAAAAAAAGATCCCTGGGATAAAGCCTGAAGCAGACTTCTCCCTTGAACTGCCTCCGGAGCAACGGCACAGGTGCCTCCGGCGGTCCAAGCATTTACGGTTCTGCGTCGGTGATGGTGCAGTACTCCACCCAAACACCAGGCGGCAGTAACGTGCTTTCTTAATACGGAAGTAATAACAGAAGAAGTAGTACTGTTTACATTATCTGAAGCTCGTGTTCTGGGATATTTCTCACCATGAATTCAATGGCATCTGGTAGTCTTTATAATTTGGCGATAAAGTGTTCTACAAATCAATATATTAGCAGTCTTATTACTACCTAAAGATGAAGAATGAATAATATATGTGGGTGAATATTTTGAATTCATTGCCTTTTCAAAATTATAAAACAGAGGGCAGATTTTTCTAAATTGTTTTCGGTGCAGTTTCTGCACTTACTTGGATAGTAAAATTATAGAAGATACAATACGCAAAGTCCACTTTCTCTTCTCTGATTTGGAAAAAATGGAATACGTTTGCAAGCGACTTTTATTGGATTATTACTGAAACTTTGTACTTTCACATTTTAGTTTCTTGGATTTCCAATAGGGCTGAACAATGAATCGAAATTTTATCGAAATCGCAATATGGCCTACTGCAATTTTCAAATCGCAGGAGGCACAATATTTGTTAAAGGTGAAATGTGTCAAAATACCATTTTAAAGTAAATATTGTGGTGCTGCAGAGATGTCCTGGCCTACACATCATATTCTACAGACTTTAGAAAACATCTTTGTTTGGTACAGATCCCCGCAAAAATCACACCATAGTAATTTTAATACGTTTTTCAATGAAAATGAGAATAATGATGTAAAAATGATCATTCCCTCTAATATCACAAATCATATCGCAAAATTGTTCAGCCCTAATTTCCAATCCACTTTGGTCTAAAATCTATGCAAAGTACCGTTTACAATCAAAAATCCAAAAATAAATGTATTTTGAACCAATTTTGTAGCGCAAGGAAGTCTGCAAAAATTAAAAGGGGTTGAATACTTTTTACATCCTCTGTATCTGAGCGAGAAGTGTATGTCCCAACCTGAAGGGGAAGTTGTTGGCTATACTGTAGGCCATAGTTCCTGTAATGGCCAACAGCTCCAGCAGCACAGAGTTGAAGCTCAGCCCCACGGCATTCTTAGCTCCCATCAGCTTCAAGATCTGAGGTAGCTTCACTGTCAAAGAACAATGAAGTACAGATACAATTCAATACAGATCCAATTTCAATAATCACACACAAATTCTGGGCACATAATTCCAATTCAGCTGTCTAATGTAGAGCTGCAACGATTAATCGATTAGTTGTCAACTATTAAATTAATCGCCAACTATTTTGAAAATCGATTAATCGGTTTGAGTAATTTTTTAAGAAAAATAAGTGAAAATTCTCTGATTCCAGCTTCTTAAATGTGAATATTTTCTGGTTTCTTTACTCCTCTATGACAGTAAACTGAATATCTTTGGGTTGTGGACAAAACAAGACATTTGAGGACGTCATCTTGGGCTTTGGGAAACACTGATCCACATTTTTCACCATTTTCTGACATTTTATAGACCAAACAACTAATCGATTAATCGAGAAAATAATCGACAATGAAAATAATCGTTAGTTGCAGCCCTAGTCTAATGGCATCAGTCACAGCAGATAGATAAAGACAGAAGAGGAGGGGAGGTATTTACCCATCACAGATCCCAGGATGATGCCGATCCCCAGGCCTTTGCTCAGCACGATCTTCAGACATGGCACTGCGGGCAGATGCAAGCAATCATTAATTAATCAGATGTCATGGATTATATCAGGGCTATACAAAGTTAGAATATTTTATGTTGAAACGGATAGCTGTTATTTTGTGCCGATATTCATTATGTTTACATTTTTCCAATTTCAGTAGGATTAGAGATTTTTGTTTTCAGTGCTTCCCGAAGAATTGTATTCAGCATTTAGACACTAAAATGGAACACTAACACTCTCCAATGAAACCCAAACTAATTAAATTATTTTAGGGTTAGCAGCTCTTTAAGGCAGGCTAACAATGTTTTTTATTATTGGTATTATTTTATTTCTTTTTCTAACCTACTGTAGCTTTTCCACTATTTAAGTGTTTTCATGTGATGTGTTTGTTTGTCCTCAGCAGCCGCACTTAATGTCCCAGACAAATTTCCCCTTGGGACAACAAAGTTCCTCTTATGTTATCTGGTCAGGGAGGGACCTCCATCATATCAGAGGGGAACGAAGAACATATTTTATATTGAATATAGAGCTGCAACGATTAATCGATTAGTTGTCAACTATTAAATTAATTGCCAACTATTTTGATAATCGATTAATCGGTTTGAGTTAGGGTTAGTTTTAGATTAGTTAGGTTCATTTTTTAAGAAAAATTCAGCTTCTTAAATGTGAATATTTTCTGGTTTCTTTACTCCTCTGTGACAGTAAACTGAATATCTTTGGGTTGTGGACAAAACAAGACATTTGAGGACGTCATCTTGGGCTTTGGGAAACACTGATCCACATTTTTCACCATTTTCTGACATTTTATAGACCAAACAACTAATCGATTAATCGAGAAAATAATCCACAGATTAATCGACAATGATGATAATTGTTAGTTGCAGCCCTAATTGAATAAAAAAGGTCAACATCGTCTCTAATGCTACTTATTTTACCATTCTTAAAGTGGAGAGGCATCATTTCATCTTATTATTGGAACCTTTGACTATTCAATGCATTCTAGTCAATGAATGGGTTAGCCAATCAGATAGTGCCCTGTGTCTAGCCCCGCCCTCCACGGCTGTCACAACAACCGTCATTCATTCAAAACAGTCTTCTATATTCAGTTGTATGGAGAACAGCTACAGCTTATCTACCACATACAACTAATGGTGGACATGAATGAATTGTGTGCGCGTGCCTGTTAACTGCCATTATACATTTACTACGACTGCTCACTCTTAACCTCCAGTTTCCCTTTTGCAGATAAAGCTAAAGCTAGCTAATCTGTTAGCCGACAGTTATGACAACTAACAGTTAGTACATTTCAACCTCAGCCCTCTGGCGTTCGTTAATAGAGACCAAGAGTCAAGCACAGCCAGTCCACTCACACTTCTCTACTTTTAAGTCTGCTTATTTGCATAACGTTACACTTTGAGCAGCTCTAAAGTTATCCATTCCCCCCACACCCACCACGGGGTTATTTGCGTAGAAGAAGACTGTTTGAATAACAAACAAGCTGTAGTTTAGTTGAAATTTTTACGTAAATAACGTAAGCGGCGTTGTGTGTAATGAATCTATGCATATGAAAAGTGGCTCCTAACAGTTCGTAAAAGGTCTCAAGCTAGGCTATATTCTTCCAGCTATGCACGTTTGCCGATAAGCAAAGGTAAAATAAAACCGCCACATTTTGCATGGAGTTTGGCGTGAACACTCCAGCACAAGAGATAACGGCTCGTATCGGGCTTTTTGAATTCTGCGTAAGATTTATTTACATAAGGTTTTATCTGCGGTATATACTCAGACAAGAGCTCTGACGTTAAAGTCACTGTCCGTCCAGCTCCAGCCAGCGAGCTGACTCTTTAACGCGAATAAAAAGTGGGTCGCTTACCATCCAGGAAGTTGAAATTGAGAAAGAATTCGTCGTAACACGATTCTGGCATGAAATAAGCCAGTAAAAGCCCTTTAAGTGGATCCATAAAAGAGGAGCCTTTTTCCAAAACTGTTTCAGCCGCCATTGTGGAGATGGGCTGTGACGTTGAGTTTCAAGTGTGTAACAAATAAAACGTTCCCACCGACCCGCTTGTTACGACAAAGGGTCCGGACGTCACGATAGGCTAGAGCAGCTAGAGCAGTGATTCTCAGCCTTTTTCATATCAAGGACCCCAAATGTAGTCCACATTAGGGCCACGGACCCCCCATGTGATGAGATTTTGTCTCTCTGATCCAAATCTGAGACTATGTTTATTGTTAGATATGATTTTGTCCAGAATCCCGTGACTATCTGTATTGTAGGTAGAGGGATAACAGAGAAACTATGATCAAAACAGCCATTCTCCTACATTCTCTAATTGTGTTAACTTCTTGTAAATGAAATAATGGTGAATTTTAACAATTCATCAATTTGCTGGGGACCCCCTGGAACCCACTCAAGGACCCCTGATGGTCCCAGGACCCCACGTTGAGAACCACTGAGATAGTGTTTTGGCTATTAATTTGTAGTACCCTTTACCAAGGGATCCTGTATCACGTTCTATTGTTGTTGTTGTTGTTTTTTTTATTGATACTTTTTATTTATTGTCACATTTGATTTATGCCTGTACATCATTATTATGTCAGGCTGATTGACCATAATATCATCTTCTTCTTCTTTTTTTTTTTTTTTTTTTTAAAGTAGCCTAATAAGATAAACTAGTCATGAGCTTCAAATGTAAATCAAGCATCAATGCCTAAATTTAAAGATGGAAAAAACTGCACAAAACTAAAAAAAGGAATGTTTGAAAAACGGATATATAAAAAAAGAAAAGGAAAATAAACTAAGTACATAAGAAATTGTTATTGTAGTACCCAGATTTAAAACATATCTGGGTTCCATATGGTTCCACTCATTCAATCGATCACATTTTGTAAAAAAAAATATTTTGCAAGACAGAGGCATTCACAATCATTGATGATAGGAATCTCATAAAGGAGTCTTGCTTCATCCTGTAGAATATAATAAGCTTCATAGAGATTGGCTGTAATCAACAATAGGATGAAGTTGGACAGGTGACATGGGAAAACCAATTGTTGAACAACGGTACCACGTGACTAGCCAGCTAATTCATCTGTACACAATTTCATTAGTTATTAAGAGCCATCAGTAGAGGCTTGTGACTGAAAGGTTGCTGGTTCAAACCCCCTGTATGGCTGGGGAAAGTGAAGGAGTAACACCCTCCCTACATAACTGAACCCCCCACTGCTCCAGCTCATTGTGAATGTCTGGAACTGTATGAATGTGAAGCAGGGTGTTGCTGGAAAAGAGCATGGAGCGCTGTCAATTTTCCCTGGATAAAAAAGGAAAAATAAAATAGCCTAAATACTGTTTGAAAAGTGTTTATTTAATGTAAAATTAAATAGTGCAGAAAATAACAAGTGCAATAATGGAAGAACAGAGTGATACAATAATGCAAGAGGCCCTCCAAATTGATGGCCAAAATGAAGGTGGATCCATTATATTCAGTGGTGGAAGAAGTACTGAGATCTTTTACTTAAGTAAAAGTAGCAATACAACAATGTAAAGATACTCCATTACAAGTAAAAGTCCTGCATTTAAAATCTTACTTAAGTAAAAGTACATAAGAATTGGCAGCAAAATGTACTTAGAGTATCAAAGTAAACATGCTCATTATGCAAACTGTCCCCATTTAGAGAGTTATATTTTTCATAAATTATTGGAATATTAATACTGATTTATTGACATACATGTACATGTAAGCAGCATTTTAAAGTTGTCAACGTGAAGCTAATCTTAACAATTTAGCTATACTTTTGGGTAGTCTAATCTATAACAATGCTATTTTATAGTTATTTTATAAAGATGATCAAATGTTTTAAATATAAAATATTGATCTGAAAAGTAACTAGTAACTATAGCTGTGAAATAAATGTAATGGAGTAAAAAGTACAATATTTCCCTCTAGAACGTAGTGTAGTAGCATAAAATGGAAATACTGAAGTAAAGTACCTCAAAATTGTACTTAAGTACAGTACATGAGTAAATATATTTAGTTACTTTCCACCACTGATTATATTTAATGATCAGTTTGATGAAGTGAGTGAGGTAATTCAAATTCAACACATCTTAACTCTACTCATATGCTACATGGTGGACACTTTCATCCAAAGGAGCCTTGTAGTATAGTAGGAGTGCATCCATTTTTTCAGCATGGGTGCTCCCAGTGAAAATCGAACCCCTAACTCCCGACTATGTCAGTGCCATTTCTACCCACTGAGCTACAGGGCCACATTCACACATTCATGCATCAGCAGCAGTGACCGACATCTCTGGTGGTATGATTTTAAGCACGGTGTCTCCATCAAGGCAGCCAAACACTGGAACCAGACTGTCTTGGAAGGTGTCAGAGAAAGTATAAATGTGAACCCTGTTGTCAACATCATAAAAGGACACTTGACCCTCGCCGACGTCCACATACACCCCGACCAGCCGAGGCACGGCCGCCCCCGGCAGCTCGGTGGGTTTATCGGTGCAGGCCCACAGGCTGGAGCCCTGCCACAGCACCCAGTATCCTGTGCTGGGCGACATGGGGGGCTTTTGTTTCCTGGGAGCAGATAGTGACATGACGCCCATCCTCCAGCAACCATTCCGGGACACCTCCACCTCCCAGTAGTGTCTCCCTCCGGTGATGGCGGTGTCACCCAGAACGCAGGGCCACCCGTCGAAACGCCGGGCGGTGCTTCTGATAGTGCTGGTGTGCTGGAGCCCGGCTGCCTCCTGGACCTGCAGCCGGTTAGCAGAGACGACCAGCCAGGGATGACTGGTACTGGGATCCAACTGCACAGAGACTGGGGTTCAAGTAGAATATTAGTACTAGTAGTAGTAGCAGAAGTAGTAGTACTAGCAGTAGTAATAGTAGTACTAGTAGCAGTAGCAGTAGCAGTAGTACTAGCAGTAGCAGTAGTAGTAGGAGTAGCAATAGTGGTAGTAGTAGTAGCAATAGTAGTAGTAGTAGTAGTAGCCTAGCAGTAGCAGTAGTAGTAGCAGTAGCAGCAGTAGTAGTAGCAGTAGCAATAGTACTAGCAGTAGCAATAGTAGTATTAGCAGTAGTAGTAGCAGTAGCAGTAGTAGTAGCAGTCGCAATAGTAGTAGTAGTAGTAGTAGTAGTAGTAGTAGCAGTAGTAGTAGCAGTAGTAGGCTAGTAGCAGTAGCAGTAGTACTAGCAGTAGCAATAGTAGTAGGAGTAGTAGTGGTAGCAGTAGCAGTAGTAGTAGTAGTAGTAGTAGTAGCAGTAGTACTAGAAGTAGCAATAGTAGTAGTAGTAGTAGTAGTAGTAGTAGTAGCAGTAGTAGCAGTAGCAGTGGGAGCAGCAATAGTAGCAGTAGTCATTTCGAAATAAGTTCTGAAAGATGAAATTATGAAAAAGAAACTTACCTGAGGCACTGTGAATCCACTGCCATACTGAAAGGCAATAGCATTTTAAATCATATTATCATTTATTTATATCAAACATTTTCTTTGTCCCAGTATGTTCTACTCTTATTATTTTGCACACATCCTCACAACATTGTCATTCATGTTTTTTTTTTATACTTTTCATTCATTCATTGCATTCTACTTAATATGTTCTTGATATGTTGAAATTATCAGTGATGTTATGATTAATACCCTCCATTTGCTCTATTCTTATTTCTATTCTATTTTTGCTGTATCCTATTATCTACTACTGCAACACCAGTTTCCTCACAGGGATCATTTAAAGGATAAGGCTGGTGTTTTTAATGCATTGCTTACCGTCAACAAATCCTATGAAAATAACAAAATCAGCAATGAATTTGTTTTGCCAACAAATCTCGTCCATGTAGCTGGTGCCCAATGCAGCCATGTCCCAGCAGCCATAGAACTCCATTGTATTAAAAAAACTATTAAAAACCCGTCACAGAGCCATGCTGCTGCTCTGCAGCATATTTCATCATCGTGATGCACCGGGCCGGCCGACTTTTTCCTCAAACAACTTAATAACACATTTGCGATCTCAGGAAAATTGTCCCCGGCGTAATGAAGAATTTGTTCCCATTTGAATTTGATTTGGTAATAACTACAACAGCCTGACTTTTCATGGTAACAGTTAGCGATTTTTTAAATTGAAACTATGTCTTTGTGAGCTGGATTTCAAGGTTTTTAGCTTACAATTGGAGTCAATGACTTCCGGGTTGACGGCTGAAAACGGTACGTGGGAAGTGAGGAAGTAACGGGAGTAGAGCAAACGCATTGTTGATTTTGTTATTTTCATAGGATTTGTTGACGGTAAGCAATGCATTAAAAAACACCAGCCTTATCCTTTAAGTTTCATCTCATTCAGCTCTCCACATCCCCAACAAAAAAACCCCAACAGAATCAGCCAGTGGTTCAAGTTCCTGCTGGTCCAGCCAATCCTGGACGGAGGCACGTTAATGTACTGTAACTGCGACAACGTCCACATTGTGTCAAATTTTATTACATCATTTTGACTGCGCGCACTCTGTCGTGTTTCCTTCTATGTGAGGCATGAATCAGCTATGATATCTGAAACAATGCGGACAGCAACACCGTTACCTCATCGCACCTCTGTCCAGGATTGGTTGAAAGAAGACGAAGGGGAACTGCCGGTCGATTCTGGTGAGGTTTTTCTTCTTGCTGGGGATGCGGAGAGCTGAATTTTGTCTTTAAAGTACTGGAGTTTTCAGGTTGCAGCCATCATGAGGAGTGCGAGAGACACCAATGCCACGATACGCTGATGACACGTCTGTGTTCATACAATCTCGGAACCCATCGTCTATCGGTCTGACGAGGATTAGACTCTGGGGGCAACGGCCAATGTTTTGGGGTTTCCGGTGTAGCCAGCGGACATCCGGGCCAAGACTTCCTCTTCCGTGCGCCGGTCATTGTTTACAGTCTGATTAGCAACTTGAGACGCGAGAGTCAAACGTTTCTCCACACAAAACACAAACATCGATACTTTTTGTAGGTGTTTTAGGTCCAGACGACATTTCGGCTAATCTCTATAAACAGATATCTGCATATGAGACGTCATCTCTCAACTCCAACTCCATTCTTGCGTCAGATTGGTGTTCATATGGTGTTCCTGTGCACCTAGCCACACAGAAAGCATTAACTTACCCAAATGAGTCCCATTTTTGTCCTGGAAAGGTATTTCAGAGGTTTGAAAAATCGGTTTCAATGACTTTGAAAAGCAAAAGCAGCAGCTGACTCACCTGAATTGGGGATGTATTTGGGGCTTCCGGTCCCAGTCCTCCAGGCCTTCTGTTTGGTTGGCAGCCACAGCATGGATATAGCCTCCTGTAGTTCACATTCATAAAACATTATTATCCGCTGCTGTCGTAAAAGAAGACATAACCTGTCTTAACACTTAAAGAATGTTTCAGAAGCTTTTCCACCCCCACAAAAATACAAATCTGGGCAATTTTTTTAGCAAGAAAATGGTCAAATTTGAAGATATTGAGTATCAGCACAAAATATAATCTATCTGCAGCTTCAACCCAAAAATATTACCAGTGCTGTTTCAGTGTGTTTGTGCACATTCATGCATGTGTTCACACACACACACACACACACACACACACACACGCACACCTCAGTGTCCTGTGAGAGCAGCGACCAAGCCACAAACTCCAGCAGTGGGAGAAACGCAGTCAACCTCGACCCCTTCCTTCCTTTGGGACACAGCAGGTTCTTCAGCTCCTCATCGGATAGACCATTAGCCTTGTTAACACACACACACACACACACACACACACACACACACACACACACACACACACACTTTTAGTCTTGGGCTTAAACATGAATAAACAGAAATAATAGACAGAATTTATGTTTTTTCCCCCTCCTCACATCCTCTCTCTCCTGTCTCTTGGTCTCTCTCACACACACATACACATACACGCACACACACACACACACACACATACACACACACACACACACACCTCTTTGATGTTCCTCAGCTCTATTGCCCACTGTTGAAGCCGTTCATTCTGTTTTTCCAGATTTTTCTCCGTCCCTCCTGGATCCTTCCTTCTTATCATCTTCTTATCTGTTGCCTTGGTTTCCTTTTTCAACTAGCAACAAAATGGAGAACCAGAGCATGTCAGAAAAACAACTCTTTGATATTCCCATAATGAATCCCCATATGCTGTACAATAATGGCTGATAGCCAGGCGAAACACAGGGAAAGCGGCCTTGATACTAAAAGTCTTTGCGTTGTCTTGTAGTTATTATTGTTTATTCAAAGCCCCATTAATCATTAATAAGATGAAAAACTTGTTGTGGTGTGGCTGTAGATCCATTCAATCAGATGTATCAGAGATTAAATTATTCTGTCCCCAGTCAAAAACAGCACAGAAATGAACCATGTCTATTAAATTCAAGTCGTACGTTTGGAAATGCAATTTGTAATGAGTACGATGATTTAAATACATTGTGTGTAGTTTTAGCTGGTAAATATTGTATCAACGAATGTGCCAAAGCTCGCCACCTTATCCTTAACAGAAGACATTCATTCATGAGTATTTTATAATGCAATACTAAGATTGTTTTATGTTCTTTGTGTTTGTGTGTGTGTAATATGACCTCTATTTTGTGTGTGTGTGTGTGTGTGTGTGTATGTATGTATATGTGTATCAATGTATCTGTACGAATGTATGTACTTATGTGTGTGTATATTTGTGTGTGTATATATATATATATATATATTCTAGTACTTTTTTTTTTCTCTATGTGTATTATTTTTAGCTGTGCCTCATAACTCTTAATGAGTGACATGTAAATAAAAAAGAAATCTATTTTATCTATCTATATGCAATTAGCTGTTCACAACTGGTTCACAGCCACTGTACAGAAACCCAAACTGCATCAACAGAAAATCCAAGGAAAAGACATCAGTGCTGGACACACCTTTTGATTGACAGGTGATCTCTGCAAAGTGCAATGCAGAAACACCACAGCAATGAGCGCTTAGCACCAAAGATGGAGAGAAAAAATAAAAAAACAAAATAAGGATGCTGTGGATTACCACTTTAACAGTTAAATCACTGAATAAAATGTAAGGTTAATGACCATGTTGATCTGGTCCAGCTCCTTGGCCCAGCGGAGGATCAGACTGCTGCTGCTCTCCAGGCTTCTTGGCTTTGCAGTGTCCCCCTCTGGTGCAGATCTCTCACTGTCCTGCTTCAGCTGTAAGGAATTAAAGGAACAGTTAATTACTCACCCTCACGTCAGCTGAAACACAGGTGAAGTTTGTATGTCCACCTAACACACAGCGAGTTAGCTAGCGCAGCTCCTTCTCCAAACTGGGAGCTGGATCTTTAGAGTTCCAAAAAGGGCAAAAATAGGAAGGCCTACTGCTGAAATGCATGTGGTCCCATTATATCCTACCTCTAAGAGCAGATCTAACAATGCTCATTACACGGACTTGCACCATCTTACTTATCACCTCTAGTAATACATTTAAATTTAAAGTCAGAATTCTGAGATTCAATAAAGTGAACTCTGACTTTAAACTCAGAACTCAAATACATTTTTCACATGTGGCCCTAATCCTCTTCCGTACTGCTGCCATGCACTTGACTACCCCTTGACTACGATTATAGAACCCTAAGAGTACTTTTTGTAGATTTTAGACCAAAAAGCACAGATAAATGTATTGTTTTTGACTAATTTTGTGGCATAAATAAATGTGCAACAAGTCAAGGGGGTTATAACTTCATAAGTGTAGTATAAGTGGATCCTGTGTGGTGTACCTGGCTGATGTCCTTCACCTCCTTTGCCAGGTTTTTAAGGAACTCAAGACACTCTGTCAACGTCTGCATCTCTTTCAGATCAGGCTGGAAAGAAAGAAAGAAAGAAAGAAAGAAAGAAAGAAAGAAAGAATTTATGTAATCAGGTAGTCTTTCAGTATCTTCCTCCTTCTTCCCTTTCTTTCTTTCTTTCTTTCTTGGTGTTACATCAAAAGTCAAAAAGTCCTTCCTTCCTCCACTCCTTCTATCCTCCTTCCCTCCTTCCATCTTTCTTCCCTCTACTCTTTCCTGCCTTCCTTCCTCAACTCCTTCCATACTTCGTCCCTTCCTTCGTCCACTCTTTCCTTCCTTCTTCTACCTTCTTTTTTTTAGACCTTGTAACCACTTGTTTACCTTGCCGATGGAGGGTTTGCCCAGAGCCATACAACTGTTTGTCGCTCTCTGCAAATCCCTTATCTGTAAGAACAGAAACAAACGACATTTAAACAAAAACTGAAATGTTCTAACTTGTGTAATTTCATACACTGACCGATCATCATGTTTGCCCATTTGCTGCAAATAGATCCAAATTCACCTGGACTTCATTGAGTGATGGTTTATTCCATGGTACCGAGCTGCACATTCTTCTCTTCTCTAAGGCTCTATCCTTTGTATATTTGAAGGAATACAAGATTTTATTAATTACACAAAAAAAGGAGAAGGGCAAGGGAAGGGACAGAGGCTAGAGAGGGAGATGGTAGCCTGATGCAATCTCTGAATAAAATTAATGGGCTTTTGGCTCTGGATGGGCAAAAATATTTGTGTTTCTTATTGTTATTTGTGTCCATCTTATCTTACATATATATCTGAATACAGAATCACAATTCCCTCCCTCCACAATTCCCCTAGAGAAAGGTGGAACAAACAGAAAAATGGCCTCTGCAGGTCAGAGCCCTCTATGGCGTGACGTCCCAAAATAGATGTATAACATGAAGAAAAACACCTCAAGTAGAAGTATTAGACCAGCAAGGAACAACATCTAAGTGGAAGAGTAAAATACGTGATGAGACAACTTCATAATAAGGAAATTATAAGTAACAATAAGGACAGAGTAGGAATACCTGTTTCCTGGTTCTAGCCATGGTCTCTGAGGAAGCTGGTTTCTTAGACGCCATTCTGGATCCAACGTCTCCTGAGACATGGATGGTGGAAACTGGACGCAACACAGTTCAGGTCAAAGGTCAGTAAGAATATTTTCTTATTTTCTTACCCTGTATGATTCTCATCTATCTGTGGATGGTGAGGTTTTTGACCAAGAGGAGAATCTATGATTCTCGTCTGCATTAGGCAGTGAGATCTGACATAAATATCAGATCAAGAGTAGAATCAGGAAGGACAGGGGAAAAGAAAATTACAGAAAAACATGGATTCACTCACAACGTGCATCTAAAAGTGGGAGTATTTGTTGTGTTCTTTTATCTTTCTATTTTACTTGATTTGATTATTTTAATGCAATGCATTTTGCTTCTTCTTTTATATGAATTTTATCTTTTTATATGTCTTTCATCTGCCTTTTATTGATGTAAAGCACTTTGAGCTGCATGTTGTGTATGAAAGGTGCTATACAAATAAAGGTTATTATTATTATTATTATTATTATTATTATTATTGGGATGTGTGTGTAAACACATGTATATGATACACACACGTTTTTTATGTAATGTATTAAAGGGCGATTTGTGTGTATGTATGTATGTTTCTATGTAGAATATTTTGTGTATATATGGTATGATCTATGTATGTGCATGCATTTGTATATGTGTATGTATACAGTATGTATATAGAATACACATCATATAAATATAAATATATACAGTGTATATATACATATACATATATGTGTA